>NW_017307502.1:434838-475251 GCF_000935625.1 Nanorana parkeri
TGTCCACAAGGTTTAGGAGTGTGTCTATGGGAATGTTTGACATTTGTGAGGTCAGGTACTGATGTTGGACGAGAAGGCCGGGCTCGCAGTCTCCACTCTAATTCATCCCAAAGGTGTTCTATCGGGTTGAGGTCAGGACTCTGTGCAGGCCAGTCAAGTTCCTCCACCCCAAAATCGCTCATCCTTGTCTTTATGGACCTTGCTTTGTGCACTGGTGTGCAGTCATGGTGGAACAGGAAGGGGCCATCCCCACACTGTTCCCACAAAGTTGGAAGCATGAAATTGTCCATAATGTCTTGGTATGCTGATGCCTTAAGAGTCCCACACCATAATCCCCCCTCCACCAAACTTTACACTTGGCACAATGCAGTCAGGCAAGTACTGTTCTCCTGGCAACCACCAAACCCAGACACGTCCATCGGATTGCCAGACAGAGAAGCGTGATTGGTCACTCCAGAGAACACGTCTCCACTTCTCTAGAGTCCAGTGGCGGCGTGCTTTACACCACTGCATCCGACGCTTTGCATTGCACTTGGTGATGTAAGGCTTGGATGCAGCTGCTCGGCCATGGAAACCCATTCCATGAATCTCTCTACGCACTGGTGTTGTGCCAATCTGAAGGCCACACAAAGTGTGGAGGTCAGTAGCTATTGAGTCTGCAGACAGTTGGTGACTTATGCGCAATGTGCGCTTCAGCATGCGCTGACCCAGCTCTGTCATTTTACATGGCCTACCACTTCGTGGCAGAGTTGCTGTTGTTCCCAGTTGCTTCCACTTTGTTATAATACCACTAACAGGTGACCGTGGAATATTTAGTAGCAAGGAAATTCCACGGATGGACTTCTTGCACAGATGGCAACCTATCACGATACCACGCTTGAACTCGCTGAGCTCCTGAGAGCGACACATTCTTTCACAAGTGTTTGTAGAAGCGTCTGCATGTCTAGGTGCGCGATTTTATACACCTGTGGCCATGGAGGTGATTGGAACACCTGAATCCAATGATTTGGAGGGCAGTCCCAATACGTTTGGCAATATAGTGTACTTGATACTTGCTTTCATGATTAACAGAGAACTGGTAAGTTTTATATTCAGGTAAAATGTGCAATGGCGTTAAAGTCAATAAAGTTTTTTTAAACATAAAATTGCACATCCGTGAAAACGTCATATTCTTGTTTGTTTACAAAACTTGGTTTTAATTTTAAGATAAATGAAGACGTTCTATTCACAACGGCTAAATCTGTGTCTGCATTGCATGTTCAAAACTCAATACCATAAAGTAAGAACAGGTTAATAGAGGTTTACTCCAGGAATATATTGAAATGAGTTTGGAAATTCCAGAGAATTGCTTAAATAATGCATTACACTAAAAATAAAGCCATTGGAATTTAGTCGACTAAAACTAAATTATTCAGATGACTAAAATGCGACTAAAAATAATTTTCGTTAAAAGACTAAAACTAAAGATTAAAATTAAATTTGCTGTCAAAATTAACACTGTTTGGATGTCGCTTAAAGCCCAGTTCCCCCTTACCAGAAAAGTTATCCCTGACAATGCATCTTTATGCGTCGCACCAGCGTTTTTACAGTAATAAGATCAGCTCTTTGCTACAAGCTCGATATAGAGCCTTCACAATGCAGATCCAACCCAAATGGATTCACCAAGACTGCATTCACACCTGTGTGTTTTGTGGCTTGACGCTACAAAAAGCTCAACATTAAAGTGACAAACTAAGGATAAGTGTGCTTTGTTTTAAAGTGCATTTATACTTAAAAGCACATGTCAAGGCAAAAAAAAAAAAACCTTTTTAGCTTTTTAGTACATGGAATTTATTCTCCATGTTTTATCCCATTAAACAGGCTGCTGGTACAGAAAAAAAACTGTTGATGTGCCAGAAACATAATATACTCCTACATCCCTCTTGATAACACAGATGAATATATTATTAATGATATTTTAACAACTAAAATGATGTGTTTTATGGTTGACAAATATGCCGCACACTAAAACCTCTGAATTTTATTTTGAAATAAAACTTTGTTTTTTACGTTTTAAGTCAATAGTTCCAATCCGTTTAAATTCTTAGTTTATACAGAGATTTCAGTCCTATGTAAATGCGGATTCGCAGTGTCTTTTCTATCTTGCACACAAGTTATTTATTATTGTACAAAAAGTGATTGGCTATCTGCCCAATAAAGACAGTGACCTTAAACTTTGCAATCTGGCCAAAGGTTGTACGGCATAAAACAACACTCACTATCTGTTAGATTGACCACACTGATGCCAGAAATTAAATGTGCACTAAACTTGGTATTATGAGGATCAAACGGATGTGGGCATGGCATGCAAATCTGTATTGGAAAGGACCATGAAGTCTACACACCTTGTGTATATGGACGTGGCATACAAATCTGTATTGGAGAGGACCATGAAGTCTACACACCTTGTGTATATGGGCATGGCATACAAATTGCTTGGAAAGGACCATGAAGTCTACACACCTTGTGTATATGGACATGGCATACAAATATTGGAAAAGACCATGAAGTGTATATAACCTATAACACGCCATGCAATCATATAATTAGTGGCCAAACCTTTGTTATTTAGATATGTGGAACTACATACAAACATGCAACAGCAGATCTAGGTTTTCTTAAACAGTAATCCAAAAGACTTTAAAAAACAGGGTGGGTGAGAAAGGAGGATTTGAGCATGGACTGCAGAGCTGTTAGTTTTCTTTAAAAACTGAATCTTAAGGGTATAACATGAATAGGTCAGAGTATGAGACGTCATCAGCCTCTGAAAATCCAATACTCACTCTGATAACACAAGGTCTGTGCTGCCCCCTCCGGAACTTACCTTTGGTACTTCAAATAAGACCGGTACGTTTGATCATCCATAGAGTGAAGCAAGAAGTGGGAGGGTACCAACAACTTTTGGTAAAGATTTGCATGTGAAGACACTCTTGGATTTGGGGCCAAAGATGCTGATAAAACGTTATATTCAGGTACCTCTAGGTGCCTGCACTGCAGTCATGCTTAGTCTAGGGGTGGACAAATGTATATTGAATTCAGGACACAGTCTGTCCAATCCAAAATCCAGCAGGATCTTTTTTTTTTGGAACCAGCTCCATTGACTACAACTGGAGAAAACCTCAAAAGGTAAACGCCAAATGTAATTTTTAAGGAGCATTGGCTACCTGGCTCCTGGGATTTGTCCAGCCCTGTGTTTAGTTTGAATAACCTTAATTCAAGGTCTAGGGACACTTCTCAACCTGAGCAGGCAAATCCTAGTTAACCAACTTCAGGGGAAAATACTTGTAAACATCCCCATGAACCTGATGTAACTTGAAGAAGTCTCCTTGTCCATCAATGTATACAATCTTCACTTCATTAACTTTATGATAGGGTGACGATTCCAGTAAAGAAGGGTGTACAGGGGCCGCTGCTTCTATTGTACTCAGACTGCGGCTGCTGACCTGCAAGCTCCATTCAGCCGAAGATTTTCCAACATGTTCCTTCAGCACAAATTGATCTAATGATCGAATTTCAGCCCATTGCTGCATGTGTACCCAGCTTAAGATCCAGGTTTTCATTCTATCAGTTAAGCAAACAAGCTTCTTTCACCAACTAGTAAGGTGGTCATATTGATCTACCAAGAAAGCAGAATGCCTGGGATCATGGTCTAGCTAGTAGTAGTTAGTTGCATTTAACTGCTTTGTTCTGTAATATTAAAGACTTTTAATTGCTCACCAAGCAGCATTTTAAGGTCTAATGAGTGTAATTACCATACCCCAAGCATTTATAGCCACATGGGTAACTCTGTTACCTTAATCCATGTTGATTGGATTGTGTCAAGGTGAGCGCTGATGGTCAAACATGATAGGAGGTGTGAAAATGTGTTGTAATAATTACATAATCAAATCACTGTGGTGCCATGAAGTCTAGGACAGACAATCCTTCAATTACATGGCTGAACGTGTAAATTTACAGAAATTGTAAAAATGCCAAGACAGAGATGTTAGACTGGCACTATATATGGGTGACAGATGGTGGTGAAGATCCCGCAACCCTATATATGGCCGTTTAGGTTTATATACATTTCCCATCTCTTGCAAAGCAGTTGTCCTCTCTATCCAAAATGTGTACTTTGCTATCTTCAATAGAATGTCCCCTTTTATTAAGGTGCACGAGTCCTGGCATGCATAGTTTGGCCTTCTATGGTGGGCCATCCATTCAGAATGCTGCCCACTCTTGGTTTTGGAGAACTTCCACAGAATATACTGTATGTGATCTCTTGTAGACCAGAAATGAATCAGTGGCTTATAAAGTTTCCTTAAATGCTCAGCTAACCTACTGCAATGTCTATAATCATGAGAGAACGACAATCTGGTGGATTTTTGACCCTGGGGAGTCACTACCACTTCTACTATTCCAGAAGACAAAACGTATTTGACTGACTCTCTCTCTGCATTGATCACAGTTACATCAATCCTGATCCATGCTGACTTAAGGTGAGGAGCCAGCTGACAGCTACAGATGAGCACCCATGAGAATACTCATAACAGCTTTCCAATTTTTATACCTGGAAAACAATCTTTAACCAGTTGACATCCGCGGTGTTAAACCCCCTTCCCATCCAGGCCATTTTTCAGTATTTAGCGCTGCGGTACTTTGACTGACATTTATTCCGTCATGCAACGCTGTACTGAAATGAATTTTATACCCTTTTTTGGGGACAGATAGAACTTTCTTTTGGTGGTATTTATTCACCACTGGGGGTTTTTCATTTTTTTTACTATATTAAGGAAAAATCACGCGAAATTAAAAAAAAAAAAACAGTTTCCCCTATATTAAATGATAAAACATTTATTATTACCCAATTTTTTGGTAAAATATAAAAGACGGGGTCACGTCGGAAGCTGTCACAGTTCGGCTCTATAGATCGAGAACTGGGCGATCACATACCGCCGATCGCTCAGTTCCTGATTTTCTTCCTGTAGCGAGCGGTGACTGTCAGTCTCCTCTCGTCGCAAGGACTCCCCTCTCTATTCCTCCATCGCTGACTGGAGAGGGGGCTGGCTCTGGATCTAGAGAGGCAGAGCCAGTTGTCAATCAGGCAGCGGGGTGGATCCCGACAATATTTTCAGGACCCATCTTGACTGCGGAGCGGCTCTGCAATCTCAGCATACAGCGGGCAATAAACCGCTATATTACAGAGTTTGAGCCACAAGAGGACATTAGTATATGTCTTCCTGTGGCCCTAAAGTGAACTATGGCAAACAAAAGAAGGTTGGCCCAGAGTTCTCTTTTAACTTCCCATTTTAATTTTGTATAAATCATCAGAATCTATTACTGTAGACATTTGTAATATAATTATGGCTTGCAATAATTTTCACTACCTCTAGACAACATGTGTTATACTTTATATGGTTCATTATCAAAACAGGTTGAACAAGCTTGCTTTAGAATGATGCCAGGAATCAGGTTTGGCAATGATCTGGAGCAGAGTATTCGGGGTTGGGTCCAAGCCGCAGATTAAATAGATCCCTAGCTTGCACTTCATCGTACATTCAGACAAAGCTGCATGTTGCCAATTACCTTTAGAGGAAGTGCTCAGACAACTACACCATAAGGAAGATAAAATGTGTACCACTGGTATCCTGAACAATTAGTTTCCTGGGCTGTACAGCTGGCACCACTAGGTTCCTGCACACTTTATCCATTTATATCGAAAACTAGATCCCCAAACCTAGGCCAAACTACTTGCCAAATATGACCACAGACTGCAATACCAAGCTGCAGTCTGCAATTTTTACCCTTCGTGTCTCCCTGTTATATTTATTAACCAACAGTAGGGTGCAGGAGTGAGAGCAGGAGGGCCAGAGCACGACCATGCAGATGCAGTTTTAATTTGTGCAAGAGTTATCAGGTTTTGGGTCTCACGGGTGCTCTGGTTATAAATGTTTTTAATGTTAAGGAACACTAAGTTTAAGTTTGGCATATGCTTCCAGAGATGACCGTCTAAGAGTTACAGTGAGACTAAACTCAGGAGTTAAATCTTAAAAAATGCATTCACCTCAACTAGTAACAAAAAAGTACAAAATGTGTCTATCACATCCTCAAATCATCTCTGAATTGGTGCTGACACTGTCCTTCCTTCTGGAGGGTGGCTACTTTTCTTCCCCATGGTCCCTGTGTGTGTTGTAAAGTAGCCACCACTCCAAACTGACTCCTGTGATGGACTACAATCTCATGTTTAGTTTACTAATTTGTATTGAGATTGCAGTCCATCACAGAAGTGAGCTTGGAGCAGTGACTACTTTACAACACACACAAAAGGGACCATAAGGAAAAAAAAGTAGCCACCCTCCAGAAGGAAGGAAGGACAGTGTCCGCACCAATTCAGAGATGATTTGAGGATCTACAACCGAGTGATACACAAATAAGGTATAGCATTGTTAAAAGTTAAAGTACTAGAATGCATTTTGATGCATTGCACACTGAGTTTAGTTTTATTTTAACAAAACAAATTATGCAAAAAAGTATATAAATGAGAATAAGTTTAGGCCTTAAAGGAGAACAATGGCCATGCACTGGTGTCCTATGAGCAGTACAGGACAACAGATGGCTCAGCGCCGACTGACATGAGCTCTTGCCTCGGGCGACCTCAGAACCTGAATGACATTTCATGCTGGGAGACTAAGAAGCATATAATAGTCACAGATTTAAAATCTGCCATTAGAAAAAAATGTAATCAAAGAAGCGAGACCTTTAACCTCACAAACAAAAAAAGAAGAGTTGATCATTAGAGCTTAACCACTTCAAGACCAGGTGTTTAGACCCCCTTCCTGGCCAGGCCATTTTTCAGTATTCAGCGCTGCGATACTTTGACTGAAGTTTATTCCGTCATGCAACGCTGTACTGAAATGAATTTTACACCATTTTTTGGGGACAGATAGAACTTTATTTTGGGGGTATTTAATCACCACTGGGGGTTTTATTTTTTATTATAATTAGAAAAAATTACTCAAAATTTTGAAAAAAAAACTTTTTTTTTAACATTATGTTAGGAAACATTTATTATTACCCAGTTTTTTGGTCAAATATAAAAGATCGGGTCACGTCGGTTAAATAGACACCTAACATGTCAAGCTTTAAAATTGTGCGCACCCGCGACATCGCAGAAAACGACCGCAACCAAAATACCAAAAAAAACAGGCCGACAACTAGCACTTTATCTCCACTCCAGGTAGGGATCTGGAGGTTCAGAGAGGAATGTTGACCTGACACCAACCAAACCAATCTAATGTCTGTCTGGAGGACACAGTTGTGTGCTGCAGCAATCAGGACCTCTAAAGCCAGATGTGCTCAGCTCATTTAAAAGCTAAATGTCACCACACAGGGGCAATAATTATGCATGAAGGATTCCAGCATGCTAAATGGTATAAAAAAAAAAAAAAAGATGTAATAAAGACTTTCCTACTCTGGAGAAGCTGAAATAGTGTAACAGTCCTTAGAAATTGATACAATCAGGCAATCCAACCAACATCCTATTGGTAGCCTCCCTCACGTTGTGTGTCTGGCACAGAACAATCTTAGAAGGAAATCTGTAAAAAATGAGTCAAGGCAACTGGACCTGCTGTATTTTTCTTGAAGACGTTTCTCTGGTCATCCAACCAGCTAATTCAGAATTATGACTTGAGAAAGCCGGTCGGATGACCAGTGAAACGTCTTCAAGAAAAATACAGCAGGTCCAGTTGCCTTGAATTATTTCTTTACAGATATACCATGACATGGATGAATGAGAACCTTCACAGACAATCTTAGAAGGAAAGTATAGAAAGAGGTTATCCGTGGATTTCCTCACTACTCTTATAGAAAACCTTTTTGTGTAAAAATAATATTTGAAGATCCTTAGCCACCTCCTGACCACCCATTCTAGTAAAACAGCCGGTGCGGAGACCTACCTTTCTAATCAGACATTTAAAAACGTCCATGACTGCAGAGAGGATGGGCATGCCGGGTGGTCCCCAACGGATGTGATCCTGTTGTGGGCGGCACAGTGGCAGAGTGGTTAGCACTTCTGCAATCCAGCACTGGCGGTCCCCGGTTCAAATCCCGGTCAGGACACTACCTGCAAGGATTTTGCATGTTCTCCCTGTGCTTGTGTGGGTTTCCTCTGGGTACTCCAGTTTCCTCCCACACTCCAAAAGACATTTTGGAAGGTTCTTGTCTAAATCAGCCCTGTGTATTGTAAAGCACTGCACAAACTGTTGAAACTTTATAAATCCTGAATAATAATATTATTATATGCATGTGAGATAGGGACCTTATATTGTAAGCTACTTGAGGGCAGGGACGGATGTGACTATACAACTATGTAAAGCGCTAGGTAAATTGCAGTCACTATATAATAAAAAAAATAAATAAGACAAAGATGACAGGCAAAATACACAGAGCCAATCAGAGTGGCTCTGCCCCTTGTGATGGCCAATCAAAGCAATCAGATGTAAACACTGCATGCGTTTACCTTTGAGAGCCCTCCCCTTGCTCTCTCAACAGAAATCAAAGATCTTTTCACAGCAAACAAGGAAGGCTAGCAGCAGCTAGGGGAAAGCTTCATTCATGGAGGGGGCATTAAAAAGTGTCACTGACCACCAATGATGGAGGTTTATTTTTGTTTTTATTAACTTGTGTGTGTGTTTAAAGTGCCACAGACCACTAAAAGATATGCTTAGCCTGTCTACTCCTAGCAGAGGATTACTGTCATTTTACAGTGATCACCTGTATTATATGGGTTGGACTTGATGGACGTATGTCTTTATTCAAACCCAAATACTATGTAACTATGTATTTAAGCTACATTGCTTTGTCATAGGTTTGTCAGCCCGTTCACACCAGCAGGCCCGTGTTATGGTGCACATAATGCGTGATCTGTGGTATGCATTGTGCACACACTGCAATGTGTTGTCAGAACATATCTCAGTGTGCACTTTAACTTTATTTGAAGTTCACAAACTAACACTTCCTCTAACTATGTGCAACAGCACATTGCGACACACGTGTTGTAGCGCATTGTTGTGCGCGGCATAGAAAATCTATGGACTAGAATGTTTTTTCTGTTTGTTTCTATACAGAGAAATTCTTAGAAAGAAGAAATGTCATTTTAGTTAGGGAAGGTGAAGTTCCTCTTTAATCTTACAGCAATCTAAGTTCTGTCACTAGCACACATGTCTAGTACATGCTCTCAAGCACGCCGTGGTATGGACATGTGCTAAGATTAAAATACATTAAAGGAGAACTATGGGGTTAAGGCTTTTCCCCATAGTTCTCCTTAGGGTAACGGGAGGACACAAACTAGCGTCCTCCCGGTACCCTAAGCTCTGTATACCGACTGAGATGCCGCAGCTGAAGCGGATACCGACAATTGTGCCGGGATCCGCCCAGCTGTGTGACTGACAGCTGGCTCTGTCTATCTAGAGGCAGAGCCAGCTGTACCCGCCCCCTACCCCGTCCGATCCACCAGTCAGCGCTGGCGGATCGGAGCGGGGAGGGGGAAATCCAGCCCCTCCCCTGTCACGGCAGAGAGCCGTGACAGGATCGAGAGGTGAACGAACGCCGGTATGTGTTCGCTCACCTCCCGATCTACTGAGCCGATCTGTGACAGTCTCATTGTCACAGGTCGGCTAGAACTATGAGGTGAGTGAAAAGCACTCACCTCATAGTTCTCATTTAATCTACTTAATGTATCCAAATTTTTACTTGCACGCCAAAACAGGGGAGTTACCGTTCAAGACGGGTAAGCAGTCAATTTCCTAAAAACTAAACACTTCAGCCTCTACCTGGACTGGCAGATGACTCAGTGTACCAGAACCCCAATGTGGAGGGCTTGCTGCCTCCTCCTCAGTCTGGGTGCTAAGCAAATACTAATCAGCTGAGGAACATTACAGATGCAGTGCCAGCGCCCGCAAAAAATGTGGGAACTTCTTTGTTTTAATAAAGGCAAAGTACGATAAAGTTTACACAGCCAGTAAAGCCATTTGGGGAGGATAATTTCATCACTGAGTGCATGCCAATATAGCCGTCATGCTATTAGCTACAACTAGTGTATAGGGAGTTTAAAAAAAAATAAAAACAAAATACAAAAATCAGCACTAGGAGGTGCACAGAAATGAAAATTTCAAAACAAGAAACAAACAAAAAAAAAGGTCAGTCTGAAACCTAATTTTTTTTTTCTAAACTTTTCTTATTTTTATTAAAATTTAGTTTTTTATATATTTTTATTAATTTTTTTTTACTGTTAGGGGCTCTTGGAAATATTAGGGGTCTAAACAGATCCCTGATATTTTCCTTCTCCCTAAATAAGGAGATTGAGGATAGTATCTTCACCATGTACACAATCATGAATGAACAGGAGGTGATGTAGATCACTTCCCATTCACTCACAATTGGGGACACAGTAAACATACTCTGTCCTCAATTATTTACAAACACTCAGCGATCACTGACCTGTACCCGCTCTCCATCCTGACTCGCTGTCACAGGAGGCTGAGTGGTGCAGGGAGGAGAGCTTAGTCTCTTGTGACATCTGACTCCTCCCCCTCACAGCCGGCCTGGCCCCTGTGACAGCTGTCTCCGCCCCCACACTGTTCTCCTGATCTGTCACAGGAGGATAAGTGGTGCGGGAGGAGAGATGCACGCTCAGACGCTCTCCTCTCCTGCACCGCTTGGTCTCCTGTGAAAGTTTCTCTCCTCCCCGCTGGACACTGCGTCACAGGGGATTCAGAGCAGCGCACAGCAGTGAGGAGATAAAGCAGGAATGCACCGCTATTTTGGAAGAAAGATGGCACTTCCGGCATTTTGGCAAAAGTGAAATTTTCGGCATATCGCCCGAAATAACATATCGGCCGAAATTTCAGTGCATCCCTAATCAGCACGAGTGATCTCCTCTGAGCATCATTTTACTTCATCATTTGCCATGGTGACTACTGTCACGGAGTCAGAAAGTGATAGAAAATAATTTTACAGTTGTCACCAGAATGAACATAGGTGGGTAACATAACAAAGGGGGCACTGATTCTGGTAGTTCATCTCACTTGGAGAGATTTCAATTCACCTCCTGTAGTGTTTCTGGAGCAGGAAGTACAAAAAAACAAAACAAACGAAGAACGGCAGCAAAACACCCGTACCTTTTCTGCATTGCCACTTTCAGTTGTATAAATAGCCATTAATTCTGTGTCTTCGGTATCCTGATCAACAGTGGACGCGGCTCCCCCATTTATAACTACCTGCAAGAGAGGGAACACAACATGACATCAATCAGAGCACATCTGTACAATCACTAAGTTCAATATAAAACAAATATGTTCATGGTGGTCGTACAAAAATGTCCCGGTATATCACATGATTTCAGCTTCATCCATTTTCTGAAAATAAGTAACTCAAATCTACCCTGAAAACAGATCTAATGTATGGAAGAACGCACAATGTAAGCTTCGTGTGCTAAACATATCGCAGGACACGACTTGTAGACCCTCAACGCAGCAACCAGATACTTTCAATACCTTGGCCTGGACTAAGGAGGTGGCAGCTCTGTCGTATCTGGTCTCTATGGACAATACAGACAAGTGAAAAGTAAGTTATATGACAAGTAACAAACTTTTCTTCAAGGTTTGGGTAGAGTGGAGAAGAACTCGTGTTCTACTGCTATCTGGGGCTCTGTTAGAGACATTTACTCTCACTTCCTGTCCTGCTAATGGTTTCAACCAACAAGTATTGAGAGACAATTTGTATCAAAGACACAGACAGAAATCAAGCTCCGGGGGTTCCAGCGTTTCCACACACACTAAAAGAAAAGCAGTAAAATGTCAGCAGGACAAAGCGAGGGAAAATCTCTCTAACAGAGCCCCATATAGCAGTAAAGACAGTCAAACAGTGTGAATGCACTGACAGGAGGTGGAACACATGAATGACCTCATCCCTGCTCGCTGCTCCTTTGTTCAAACACAAGCAAGGGGGAGGAGAACTTGCCGAGGCTGATTGAGAAAAAAACTTCAAGTGTATGGCCAGCTTAAGATATTTTTCTGGAATGTCATTTCCTTATTCAGTTTATTAGCTTCCTAACGGTTATATTCTATTCATACAGTCTCGGAACATGACAGATAGATGAATGAACCTCCAGCTCTGTACACTGTATTCTGACAGCGGTGCTGGCCGCTGTCAAAGTGCCACAAAGGTGCTTGTGGACGATTGCCTGCAAGGGTCATTCAGCCGATGATTTTCCAGCAGGTTCCTTCGGTAAAAGTGGATGTAATGATTGAGGCAATAGGGTCACCAAAGGACTGCATTTTGGCACATTCCTCCTGAATCAGATGAAATTCGTGCCGTGTGCACCAGCTCAAGTATACTCCATTCATTTATAGAAAGGACTGGCCCACAAGATGGCCAACTACATTTTGTGTATTAGAATGGGCTTTAACCCAATGTACTCAATGTCTTATCATACTGGCATAAAACTGCTGCACCAAGATAAGACTCTCTATAAATTGGTTTATTGTTTAATGATTTCTAATACGCTACAACTAAAAACATTTCAATTACCCCTGTAATGAAGGGTAAATGGCAATGGCTGGCTGTATACATCTCATTAAAAAGCAAGTCATTTTAGGTATCACTTGCTATCAAACCAAAACCTCAAGGAGGGGATTATGAGCACCTCAGGTACTGTATTTTTCCATGTATAAGACTATACTTTTTCTCAAAAATATTTACCTAAAAATGGAGGGGCGTCTTATACACGGGGGTGGGGGGGGGGGGGGCCGAGAGGAGAACCGCGGTTGCAAAACTGCCGATACCTCTGCAAACTAGCCTCACAAGTGAAACTTACAATTGCAGGTTTCCTCCAATCATGAGCCTTATGTACCCGACGTCAGCTGATGCTGCGGAGAGCGTGTAGCCAGTGCCCAGATGCAACAGGGAGCCCATAAAAATGTCAGAAAACAAAAAAAATACCGGTAAATACCGGTACCAGTAAGCGGCTGTCTTACTCTGCAAAATTTAAACTGGATGTAATCAGTTATGCAAAAGAGCATGGAAAATATTGATTTCTGAATTTTGGGTAAAAAAAGTGGGGGGCGTCCTATACATGGGGGCGTCTTATAGATGGGAAAATACGGTAGTTAGAAGCTTTCATAATCTCACATAAAACATTGTACGACTTGGCAAAGTAACGACTGAGTGTTGGACGATGGCCTCCTAGTGTCCCACATTTTCTATGCGAGATCAAGATATCTGCCTTCTATGGCCATAGACGCAGCAAGATAAGACTGATGTAGGGCTCTTATTTAAAATCTGGCTACTGGTTTTACAAAATCATTGCCCAGAATGATCATTGATGTCTTGTCCATGGGAACAGCAAGTAAACCCTTGGGAGTGAGGAATGTGGACAGATTTGAAAGTGCCTGAAAGTCCACTAAAAGAAGCTGCCGCAAAAGGCTCTGCCTGCTTCTCTTTTTCATTTTCAAAGCCCTCGCATGTTTTCGCATACATCTACGGCTAGCAAGCAGTAGATATATGCAAAACAATGTTTAAAAACATTCTCGGGCGGCTGCAAAGGATCTTGGGGCGGGCGCATGCGTAGTTCAGATGCTCGGCCGGGAGACGAGGAGAGAGACAAGTCTATAGAGCAGCGTGCACCCGCATAGACTCCGTGGGACGTCAGAGGAGAGGACAGAGGAGTCAGCGCTGGATCGGAGACCCGCACCAGCGCTGGAGAGACAGCTGAAAACTACAGTAAAGAAGAAGATGATCGGATTAACAGGAATCATTTAAGGTAAGTCCTTACATTAGCACTGTGGGGGAAGGGGGCGGGGACTTTTGCCTTTAATGTCACTTTAACTGAGCAAACTGAAGAAAGAAACTGATTGGTTACTATCGGCAACTGCTCCAGACTCTGTCTGCTCCAATCTTTATGAATTCCCTCCTTTGTGCTTAAGGGTGACCCACTTTCCCATCCCAGAAACTTTATAGAGGTATGTCCATTAGAGTTTTCCTAAATATTGATCATTGTATCATTGGAGATAGACATGCGACCACAAATAATGACCACCACCTATAAAACAATAGCACAAATGATTTCGCTCCAATGAACTTCCGAGCTGAACAACAGTTAAAAATGTTCTTTATTTGCTGCGCTACCCTCTTTGAAATGCAACATTGACATGGAGCAGCGAATGTTTGTGCTGGAACAATATAGAAGTTCAGACTTTCTTGCACTTTTGTTTCGTCTTATCAGACACACGGGAGACACTCAGGAGGGAGCAACCGATAAGCTAAATAATGTCCTAATCACAAACACAACACTTGTTATGTGTCAGCAATGTTTAACCAAAGACTTTGTGTACACGCTCTGTAAATGTCCATTGTATTGAATAAACCGTGGTTTGGTTTCCTGCAGGACACACGCTTCTCGATCTCTGGCCATAAAGGACTTTTTTAGGGGTCACAATATCAATCAGCCCACAGGCCCATATGCGGATATACAAGCCATGGAACCAAGTTCACCTCTAATACCCCTTTCATTTGTATTCAGGATCAGTGCTCAGATTTCAAGAGCCTCAAAGCATCTGGTCATGGCCGCACACAAGATTATTTCTAATAATTCATACATACACTAAGAAAGAACGCTATATGCGGAGGTTTGGGTCACCAGAGGACATTCGTACATGTCCCCCCATTACCCTGAAGAGAACTATGGGCAAAAAAACAGTTTGCCCCGTAGTTCTTCTTTAGATAACTTACAATGGATGCTGCTTCTTGAAATTTAAAAGTTTTAGTTTCCTATAGAATCAGCTGGTCCCCTGAGCACTGGCCCTGCTATCCAGTATTAGGGTGTCTACTTTCCCATGCAGGGTTCTATGCAGCCACCTTTGTGTGCCCGGATAAGCTGGAAGCACACAGGTGAAGCAAAGCAAGACACTTCTCTCCTCCCTCCTACAAGATAGTAGATAGACAACTGCTGGAGACCGTCCTTGTAAGGATGTTCAGGGAAGCCGAGCTGAGGGAACTCTCTCAGCTCGGCTTCCCTGAACTTCTTTACAAGACGACAAGGAGGTTCAGGGAAGCTGAGCTGTGAGAGTTGGAGTGGTTTGGAAACATGAGGACTAAGTGCTTGGGCTAAGAAATACTTTGCCGATTCATTATAGAAAAGAAGTTTGATCAATTCATCTACTAATACATAAAAGTACAATTTGAGGTAAATATAAAAATGCACGTCCCATCTATTCCCCATAAAACAGGACAACGGTGTCCAAGCAAATATCTGCCCTAACCCCAAATAATCATACACTGAGTGGCCAGATTATTGGGCCAGACCATTATAAATAGGGAAGCAGGTTGTTTACCACGACAGTAGAAGTGATTTTTTTCTGAAGATACGGGTAAACAACGCGATTTAACAGCCTTTGAACGTGGGATGATTGTTGGCGCTCGGAGTCATGGAGCGAGTACCAGCAAAACAGCAGAATTCGTTAAATGTTCAAGAGCAGCTATTGTTAAAGTGTTTAAAGACTGGACTGCCAGCCGGAAATCTGGGTCTGAACGTGCGAATTGTGGCCGTCAGCGACTAGTCCATGTCAGGGCAAAACGGAGAGTGGCAAGACTGGTACAAGACAACAGAAGGGCAACAGTGCAGTGTCAGATTCCTCACATCACCTTTCAACATCTCGTGGAGTCACGAGGCGGCCCAACAAAGTCATCTCGTGGCCCAACGAAGTACTGATGGGGTGGTCATAATAATCTGGCCACTTCTTGGACACATACTGTAATTAGTAAATCTCCCGCACTGACAACAAGCTGAACGACCTCTACTGATAGACGTCTCTAGGCCCAATGACCTACAGAACCTTGTGATGTGGGGGTAAAGGACAATGGCTAGAATTCATTAGACCCGGCACAGAAAAGACTTCTGTTGATCTTCTTTTCTGTCTTGAATTATATTTGTTACAGGCAAGATGCCTTTACATATAAACCGTATACTGAAAAATCTTACATCATGCATTACTGAACAGTCCACGTTTGTTCAGCAAATCCATCAAATGTGAAGAAACAGCCATGCATGGAGTTCAGCACAATCTAGACCTGTCTGTGTCACAGCGCCTTTAATTTCTCTGTGATGACTAGGAGTGACTCAGCACCTTCCAGCTCACACTACAATACTGTCACTAATGTTTGAGAAAAAACAGAAAAAGGTCTCTTACATTCACACAAGTCCTTTAAATAAACCTGCTCTTGTGATGTTGGTCATTGATATCAGAAAACGTCGTCATCTCTGCCCTACGTAATTGCTGAACAGGTAGAGAAGCAGTGCTGTGACATAACCCCAAGCCCGCTCAGACTATGTACGCCTGTATTTAGCACTCGCGGGTGTGGAATGTGTGCTCATTATAGATTCAACTCTTCTCTATGGTGAGCGGAGGTGGAAACGTTCAATGATAATTTGCTGACAGCTGGATGCATCTAAAGACACTGCAAGTGTTCATGCTGATATACCTAGATATCCGAATATCAGAGAACACCTTCCTTCCAACAAAGAAGTATCATTATACAATTCTAGGAGTAGAGACAATCAGGATTCTTCAGGACAAAGGGAAGAACTCCCCACAACCAAACTATTTCAGAATACTCTGGCTCCAGTAACAATTTCACATTGGCTTCTATGGGTCTCTGCTCTGCACTTTGGGTTGTTAAATGGCCCCAAAATTCCCCGGTATACTCAGCCATTGAGACATTAAGGGGGTGATGATTGGAGGGAGCAGCTCAGATACAAACAAAATCCCACGCACATAAGCTCTAAGACTTATGAATCCCATGTTAGGCCTGCAAAGAACACAGGAGCCAAGGTTCTAGGGGGAACCTTCTGTCTTTCTACCGCCATTGGATGCATGTGTTCCCCAACCACCATCACAGATTAGCCATTAGAATAGATTTCCTGAGCCCTGAATTTTACATGAAGTGTTATGGTCCCTTTAAGGCAGGATTCATGCCAGCAGCTGTGCTACAACGCGTTGCCACCAGTGTGTGTGTTAGCCATCACAGTGCCGATGCGCAGATCGCAGCTCATCACGCGGTTCCTTTTTCATGAGTGACATTTAATTAAGTTCTATGGGCACGACATGGTGCCATGTGGTTAAACCGCACCGCAGCCTGCTCGGAAAAAAAAAAATACTGCATGCAGTACTTTCTTTTTTTGGTGCACACCATTGCACCGCGGAGGTGTGAACTGTGCCAATCCGTGACAAGGCATGTATTGGGGCTGCGCAAAAAAACCAAAACAAATGTCAGCCCACTCCCAACACGTTTGGTGTGAATTGGCCATCAAGCCTCATCTTCATAATTTTCTTATTATACACTAGTCAAAGTCTAGCCAATAAACCTATTATGATGCTGCGTTATTACATATGTGGAGTATAAGCAGGGAGAAGATGCCCCAAAAGTTAGGAAAGCAGAGGAGCTTGGGTCAAACACCATCTCAGTGCGTTTTGTGGCTCTGGCCACATCCTCAGGAGGGTCAAATGAGATAATAACAAATAAAAATAGTATGAATATGCTGAAAAATACTAATATCTCGTCACAATATATTCATATTTCAAGGCAAATCCATGTATGCACAATGTAAGTACATACGTCTATTAATATACATATTGGTCACACACATTTTTTTCTAAGTATGTATTACTAGACGTATGTACTTACATTGTGCATACATTACTTCCAAAGGCGTGAGACATGAGAGAGTGAGGGAGAGAGAGGAGGGAGAGAGAGACACAAAAGAGTGACGAGAGAGATGTGCTTTCATTGACATCAGGTAATGAGGACATCCTTGCCCCAGAAGCAGACTGGCTGACATTGCAGATGTGCTTCTGAAGATGCTAGTTATCTGGCTCCAGCTGTCCTAATTTTGGATAAAACTTATAATAATCTAGAATTAACAAACTGAACTTAGAAATCTTCAAATTCATCCATTAGAAAATAAACATACGTTTAATGTTTCCATTGAGTTCTTTAATGTTACAGGGAGAATGCTGCAGTCCAAAGGATTTCACAATCAATTAAAACAATCTGGAACTGGATGTACGGATCTGCTTTGTGCCCTAAACTTTGGTGAACTCTTACCCAACCACCTACAGTCAATGTTCAGAGATCACCACTGACCGTGATAGCGGCCAGTTCTGTACATTCCTCCTCACTGGGGACAGTGCAGCTCATTAACCCTCCATAGGGCAGCTACGGACCAGAACTGTTCATTTCTTGGTCCAAAAAGCAGTACTGTCCATTTCCTTCTTATTGAATTATAACCCACCATCCTCAGCATTCATAATTTTAAAAAAAATTAAAAGCATTAATAAATAATTGCAAGGCTAAAAGGATAGTAAAAGTCTTTATTTATGGAGCAAATGCATACTGTAAAGTTCTGTATGCTCAACCCTTAACGTGTTTCACCATTCCAGCTTACACTCTCTGAGTAAGCCAGAAGGGTGAACACGTTAAAGGTTGAGCATACATGGGGAGGAACTTTGCAGTATGTATTTGCTCCATAAATAAAGACTTTTACTTTCGGTGAAGACCCTTCAAGTGCGTCTATTTCTGGATTTAGCCGTTATAAGCAATGACGCACTTGTCTGCCTGCACCTGGGATGCAATCACGGTGCAGGCCGGTTTGAGAATCTGAGCGGTGTTTGTTGTGGATTATTTGAAAAGCATAGTGTGTTCTAATTTAATGTGCAATTCCACTGAACAAGCAATTATACACCGAAATGATATGAGATACGCAACTTAACAGTCAAATTGTGCAGACAGATCTATAACGTGACACTAAACTTAGAAGTTAGAGAGTTAAATCTTAAAAATCTATTCAAGAACCTTCACTATTTACATAAATCTATGTTATTTGTGTATCACTCGGCTGTAGATCCTTAAATCATCTCTGAATTGGTGCTGACACTGTCCTTCCTTCTGGAGGGTGGCTACTTTTGTTCCCCATGGTCCCTGTGTGTGTTGTAAAGTAGTCACCGCTCCAAGCTCACTCCCATGATGGACTACAATCTCAGGTTTAGTTTACTAATTTGTATCGAGATTGTAGTCCATCCCAGGAGGTGGCTTGAAGCTACTTTACAACACACACAGGGACCATAGGGAACAAAAGTAGCCACCATCCAGAAGGACAGTGTCAGCACCACTTCAGAGATGATTTGGGGAGCTACACAGCAGTGATGCACAAAGATAGAAAATCTGGAACAGCGGTGTATGGCAACCAATCAGCTTCTTTCTTTCATTTTCAGAGCTTAAACTGAAGAGATAAGCTGATTGGTTGCCATAGGCAACTGCTCCAGATTTTGATAAACTCCCCCCAGTATTGGTAATAGGGTACTTGAATGCATTTTTAAGATTTAACTCCTGAGTTCAGTGTCACTTTAAGTAGACCTGGGGAGTGGTGGTCTGCTTTCACGTCAGCTAGGTAATCAAACATAGACCTATATTAATAAATAGCATTAATGGGTCTTTTCTACAAACTGATTCGTTTTACATTCGTTTTCATTCTCCCTGAAGCTGCAGTTCCTGCGACAGCGGCTGTATATAATGTCACAATTTGGGATAGAAGTAGGTGGGACAGGGGCTGAGCTGGGAGTGGAGGAGTGAAGAATGTTCTCCCCAAACCATAAAGAATGCTACTTTAATGAGCAGCAAGGAGGAGGTTACCATGGAAACCAGACAGTCGGATATAAGCAGCAGATCTAGGGCATTGCTGCAGATAATTAAGAGTTCTATTAAAATAGTTTTTCAGATATCAAGTCTACATGTAACGAGCGGGCTCAGATAACCTATCAGATTAAGGAAAAGGCCATGTCTCCGGGTACAATACGGGCTCGCACACGGCCAGGAAAGGTTCCCTGCACGAATCAAAGCATTTTAGATTGAAAGAGGAGTTCTCTACACTGCAGTAGAACTCATACTAGTGACTGATACAGGGCTGACACCAAGGTCTTCTCACTAATTTACCACCAGCTAGTCCTATTCATGTGTATGCTTGCCATCATTAGCAAGGCTTGAGGTACTGGTCAGGACTAGACCTCCAATGAAATAAATAAGCAATTACAAGAAGCAATGGATATGCCGCTTCCCATCGGACCGCTGAGATAACACAACGGAATGGAGTGAATTCTGGATACTGGAACGTTTCAGCAGAAGATTGTTTTATTGGTTAAAATACCTAAAGTTGGATGTATTTTCTCCTAACCCTTCCGCAATTTGACCAGTGTGTGGTCTACTCGGCAGCCCTCTCTCCAACAAACGTCAATTCTTTCACCAATTTTTGTTGAAGGAGTCTGACTGAAAATTCTTGACCAAGCAGTGACTGAAGCCAACGTTTGGGTGCTCCGACAGCGGCACACCCACCACTATTAGAATACAAAAGCGTGGATGGGGTCATTGAGTACTTTTTTCTCATTCATCTTGAGGGGTTGAATGAAAAAAAAAAAGAAGATCAGCGTATGGCCATCTGTAGGAAAAAATTGTCAACGTTTGACTTGACTCAAAGCAACACCAGGGTTCTTGGTTCAAATCCCAGCCAGGTCACGATCTGCATGGAGTTTGCATGTTCTCCTTGTGCTTGCGTGGGTTTTCCTCCAGACACATTGGCTTCCTTCCACACTCTATAGACATGTTGGTAGGTTAATCGGCTCCGGGGGTTCTATTAAAGATTGTGACTGGGTTGGAATGTGTGACCGGTCACGTGGTCGCACATTTTAACGTAATCTTGCCCACTTTTTCGGCGGTAAAATATGTGAAGAATTCCAAGGCTTTCTCAGCTGTTCCAGGGCAGATCGGTTCTCCTTCACATACCATCTGCGATGCTGATCTGCCCTGGAACAGCTGAGAACACCTGGGAATTCTTCACCTTTGGCCGGTCACATATTTTACCGCAGAAAAAGTGGGCGTGATTACGTTAAAATGTGTGACCACATGACCGGTCACACATTCCACCGCTGAAAAACTGGGCGGGATTAGGTTAAATGGGTGACCACGTCACTGGTCACACATTCTAACGCAGTCAGAAACTTTGATAGAACACCGGTCTAAAGATGGCCGTACACGACTATCTTCTCTCAAAATGTGGGCTGAACGTAGAAAATATGAGCATTGTTTGAGCAATCTCCCGCGGTCCCCAGTGTATTTGGACAGTGGCCACTGGCCGCTGTCAGAATACCTGAACAGAGCAGGCAGCTCATTGGCTGCTCGCTCTGTCTGTTTGAAGATTTTCTGACCGGCTCCTTCGATCAGCTGATGGAGGGATGCTGGCTGACAGCAGAACAATTTGCATAGTGAATGGCCTACTTAAATAGGTGTGTGTCTGTGTGTGTACATATGCATGTGGCAGAGACTTTGTAAGCTCTTTTAGGGTAGGGACTGATGTAAATGTGCAGTACATAAAGTTCTGTGTAAGTTGTCAGCACTATATAAATGCCTGTAATAATTAAATAACGCAACAGCCCTGCCTAGCAACTTAAAGACATAGTCCACCTTTCGCAAATTCATTTTTTCTATTGGAGCCTGCAAAGCACTGAAGCCATGACAAGTGAATGCACAGGCTCCTCCAGACTATTTCCCTAGCCCCAGGTTCATACCGAGGTATGGACCTTTGGTTACAGGACTGGAAGGAGTTATCAATGCACAAGTACGGTGATGTCACTGCATTTGTGCCCCATTCAGATCTTTGGGTCCCTCTGATGCTGTGGCAGATGGGCATTGTAGTCTGTAGTCCTGTAAATTGATCTATAAAACAATGATGAAGCTGTGCTTCAATGCATACAAGAGCCTGCGTGGAGAAGAACCCTGCAATACAGGTAAGGGGGGGAGGGGGGGGCTAGGTAATGTGAGGACTGTGCATTGTCAGAACTGGATAGAAAGAAATACGGTACAAATCATTTGGCTGGTAAAACTGTTCTGATATACATATTTGATCTATGAATTTAGCCGTTAGCTTGGAGTTCTGCTCTATAAAGTCTGTGTATAATCTGGAATATGGCAACAAAGTTCTTAAGTCAGACACAGTAACCTCAGAGTAATGAGGATACAGAAAAAAACACTACTGTATTTGCATGCTTTGTTTTTACAAGTCTCTGACGTATTGCTTGGAACCAACTACTGGGGTATGGGGCTGGATCTCTCAATAATTAACACCTTCATGACTGGAGCCTTTTTTTCATTTTTTGCACCCATGTTATATGACACATTTTAGGCCTGGAAATTACTTAAAACCCCCAAACATTATATATTTTCTGAAAGCCGAGACCCTATAGTATAAAATGTTTGCAGTTGCAAATTTTTATGTTGCACGATATTAGCGCAACTTCTTATCAAACCCCAAAATTTTGTGAAAAATTTACTTAAATGCCCCAAAACACAGTAAAATACAAATTTTTTAAAATACAATATAGAAGATGAGGGTACACCGAGTAAATAGATACCCAACATTCCCAGGTTAAAAATTGTGTGCGTCCGTGAAATGGCGACAAACGTCAGTACCCCAAAAAGTCCATAGACAACGCTTTAAAAGCCCCCACGGGTCATCAATTTAGAGATACCCAAAAATACTGGCCCTAGAATTATTGCTCTCACTCCGGCACCCGCCGCGATACCCAACATGTGTAGCGCGTTTGTCGTTTTCATACGTAGGCGCACCTGACGCGTGCTCGCGGGGGCATGGGACTTTAAAAAAAATTTACAAAAATTTTCAATTTATTTCATTTTTAAAACTTACAGCCCCCCCCTCCCCCCCAATGTGATAGCAGATGGTGGTGACAGGTACTCTTTAAGATGATGCTGGGGGTCCAAAAGACCCCCAGTGTCACCTTTACACTAGAAATAAGCTATAGAAGTGCAGATCGCACTTCAATAGCTTATAGCTGGGCTTCCGGAGCCCAGAACTGACAGCCCAGGGACCGGAAGTGATGCAATCTGCAACGCTCCCGTTCCCATAGAACGGGGAGGGGATCGATGAACAGAGCTTTGTCCATCTCCTCCGCATCTCCCCGCAGACACCACAGAAGCCAGTCCTGGGCCCGTAGGAGGGGCAACGGAGCCCGGGAAGCACGGCGGTGATGTTGGGCGGTGGGGGGCGCAGCTGTTCAGGGGACTCTAGAAGCGATCTGGCGACAGCTGATTTGCCAGAATCGCTTCTATTGTAAAGCCGACAGTCGGCTTTACAAGTTTAAACAGAGTCTGTACCGTACGTCGTCAGTCACAAAGGAGTTAAAAATAAAATTGAAACAGATTTCGGATTCAACAATGCAGAGAATCCCAAGTGGAGAAATTGACTTGATGTGTCCTATGATATGCATGTAATCTCGTCAGTAGCTGTACCTCAAATCCATGTCATGATTGCACAAAAACACAATAGAAAAAAGCCTGACTAGTAGCTAGGGGGTGTGGTTATAATTTCCCATTATATAAATAAATATAAAACTCTGATGATTTTCTTTCAGTGGTTCTGTTCCTAGCTATATGTAAAGCAAAACTAAGCTACAATGTCTGAAGGTCTCACTATTCAGGTCATGGTATAGCTGTCAGTAGTTGAGTCACGCTCTACTAGACTTATTCTGTAATGTTTAAAGGAGAACTATGGGGTCAGTGTTTTTCCCCATAGTTCTCCTTAGGGTAACGGGAGGACACAAACTAGCGTCCTCCCGTTACCCTAAGCTCAGTATACCGCGAGCTACAGCTCGCGGTATACTGAGACGCCACAGCCGGAGCGGATCCCGACGTAGATGACGGGATCCGCCCAGCTGCGTGAGTGACAGCTGGCTCTGCCTATCTAGAGGCAGAGCCAGCTGTACCCGCCCCCTCCCCCGTCCGATCCGCCAGTCAGCGCTGGCAGATCGGAGCGGGGAGAGGGGAATCCAGCCCCTCCCCCTGTCACGGCAGAGAGCCGTGACAGGATCGGAAGGTGAGCGAACCTGGTATGTGTTCGCTCACCTCCCGATCTACTGAGCCGACCTGTGACAGTCTCATTGTCACAGGTCGGCTAGAACTATGAGGTGAGTGGAAATCACTCATCTCATAGTTCTCCTTTAAGACATTTCCTAGCTTCCCCTAACCACTTCTTCAGTTGAAGAAAAATGGCTCTGAGAAGCTACGGAAAAGAAGTGGATTGGAGAAGCTACGGAAAATAAGTGGATTGGAGAAGCTACGGAAAAGAAGTGGATTGGAGAAGCTACGGAAAAGGAAGTGGCATGGAGAAGCTACGGAAAAGGAAGAGGCACGGAGAAGCTACGGAAAAGAAGTGGCATGGAGAAGCTACGGAAAAGAAGTGGCATGGAGAAGCTACGGAAAAGAAGTGGCATGGAGAAGCTACGGAAAAGAAGTGGCATGGAGAAGCTACGAAAAAGTAGCATGGAGAAAGCTACGAGTGACGAGGGACCATAGAGAGCGGGTTTCTCGGCCAATCAGGAAGACGGGGAGCATGTAATGACTCGCAACTTGCCTTACTGATACCGGAAGTTTCGGGATCGGGATAGGCACCGGGAGCAATTGGGCAAGTAGAAGTACTCACCCAAGTACTACGGAAAATAAGTGGATTGGAGAAGCTACGGAAAAGAAGTGGATTGGAGAAGCTACGGAAAAGGAAGTGGCATGGAGAAGCTACGGAAAAGGAAGAGGCACGGAGAAGCTACGGAAAAGAAGTGGCATGGAGAAGCTACGGAAAAGAAGTGGCATGGAGAAGCTACGAAAAAGTAGCATGGAGAAAGCTACGAGTGACGAGGGACCATAGAGAGCGGGTTTCTCGGCCAATCAGGAAGACGGGGAGCATGTAATGACTCGCAACTTGCCTTACTGATACCGGAAGTTTCGGGATCGGGATAGGCACCGGGAGCAATTGGGCAAGTAGAAGTACTCACCCAAGTACTCTGTATCGGTGCATTCCTAAAATAATCTATCTATCTCACAGACAGTAATTAGACAATCCCAGAAGAGGAGAGGGCAATGACGTACAAGGAGGGGACTACGCTAGGGAATTCACTTCCTAACCTAGCCACATTTTCTAGCAAGTTTAGAGGCACATTGCAAGTCAATTAAATGTGTTTTGGAAAGGAAAAACACCGCAAGCGCGCATTCAAGATACTTGATTTTCCTGTGCATCAGCTTCTCTCTTTCATTTTCAAATCTTAACTGAACAAACTGAAGAGAGAAGCTGATTGGATGCCTTGGAAATCTGCTCCAGTTTTGAAACCCAACCCCCCCACCCCCCATAGTTTGCTGATGTTATACAACATCACCTTAATACCTCCACTGAAACTGATCAGGTCACTAAATGCACCTGTGTTTTATGTTCACAACAGGACAGATTGTATTACATATTATTTTTCTCACAACAGCGCTGATTGTGTAACATGTTAAAATATCTTGCCAACTGTATTAATTGCCTCACAAAGCAAAGAACAATATTATCAGTATTAATGGGATCACATGCTTAAAAGGAGAACTATGGGGTCAGGGCATTTCCCCATAGTTCTCCTAAGGGTAACGGGAGGACACAAACTAGCGTCCTCCCGTCACCCAAAGATCAGTATAGCTACAGCTCGCGGTATACTGAGACGCCGCAGCCAGGACGGATCCAGACATTACTGTCTGGATCCACCCAGCTGCAGGCTTTACAGCTGGCTCTGCCTATCTAGAGGCAGAGCCAGCTGTACCCTCCCCCGTCCATTCCTTCGCTTTGTTAACCCCGATCCACACTCGGGAATACCAATGGAAACGCACGGAAAAACGCCCCAAAGAAACTCCTGCACTTCTTTGGGCGCCGGGCGTTTTTCAGCGCCTTCCTACGCGTAGTAAAGCGCCCAGGTGAGAACCATGCCCATAGGCAATCATTGGTTTTCACATGTTGAGCGTTTTACAGCGCGTAGAAACACACTGTAAAACGCCCAGGTGTGAACCAGGCCTTAGGTGAAAAAAACGAGTAGAAAAAATATGCTCAGGTGTGAACCCAGATTTACAAAATGCCAGATATTGATGGAGAAAGTGCTTGAACAGTTGAGAAAACCTGTTGTGATTATTATTGTTTTCTACTGACAAGCCAGGTGCAGGAGATGGCTGCATGTGCCCCGCTGCACAACCTTCAAAAAAGCGAAACAACCACCAAGCCAAATGTTTGGGGACTCAGATATCTGGGGGCAGTGGAATCATTGCTGCACTTCCAGCCTTCCTCTAGTCTGGGCAGCACAATGGCATAGTGGTTAGCACTGGTTCAAATCTCAGTCAGGTCACTATCTGCAAGGAGTTTGCATGTTCTCCATGTGCTTGCGCGGGTTTCCTCCCACACTCCAAAGACATGCTGGAAGGTTAATTGGCTCCTGTCCGTATCGGCCCTGTATGCATGTGAGATAGGGACCTTAGATTGTAAGCTCCTTGAGGGCAGGGACTGATGTTATTGTGCAGCTATATAAAGCACTGTGTGAATGGTCGGTGCTATAAAAAAAACCTGTTAAAAAATAAATAGTATCTCGGAGTAGATTCATTTTTTTTGCTTTTGAAGTTAACAATGTGCATAGTTAAACTTTAACACCACTGTAGAGTAATAAAAACACCCTTATCAGCCAAGAATAATGATTGGAGATGAGTCGCACTACATCTTGCAGTGAAATAAGCTTTTTATGCACTGTTTGGAGGCCTTATTGCCCATGAACAATGATAAAAGCTAGATAAATTATTTCCTGTGCACCTGTCCCGTGATCAGAAAGGTGTGTAAGCTTACACAAACCACCTGCTTGAACCTGTCACTACACTGGAAGCTGGTTCTATATAGCAATGTACAGTTATGGCACCTCCCAACATTCCTATAGACATCTGCGTAAAACTGGCCAAACACCATCAGATGTGATTCCAAACTGGCTGTACGTGTGCAGTTGATGCATACTGCATTTGTCACTGATGCACACGTGCCGCTGACCTGAGCAGGTAAAGCAAGTGATCACATCACAGACCTTTCGGCAAAATTGTTTGTTTTTGGTCCATTGCCTACACACTTTTTTTTATTAGATGAATGACTTTGAACCAGAATGTGTAAGGTCAGTATTATGCATACTTTATATTAATCAGTCATATAGGTTGTAGCTTACCGGAAGGGTGAAAAAGGTTGTGTGCTTCGTCTCCTCCTCATACTTCCCATCGGTTGAGTTTGAGGATTCCATAGCCTTAGTTGAGGGGTTCCGACCAATGCCCATTGCTGGAACAATGTCCACTTCTATCTAGCCTTGGCTGAGCCCGGCTGGAGGGATGAACGTTGCACCTGGGTTAGGGAGATGAGGCTTCAGAGGTCAAAGAGATGGGTCTGCCACCCCGAGCATCCAGACAGACGAGTTTTCTACAGAAGGCCTTCAAAAGTACCTGCAAGCATAAGAAAGATGAAGACAAATTACTTTAAAGTGTAATGTATTTTCAGTGAGCTCCCATCTGGCGAGTTAGTATTAGAGTTTGCCTTGGATTGGCTATTGTGGTAGAATTCCAAGTCTGCAGTCACTTATCTTTCTCTCTCAACTGTTGAGATAAATTATCAGCCACGCAAGGAGTGCATTGTTTTCAATGAGTTGGCAAAAATATTAGCCGCGTAAGATGAAACCACAAAACACAACCAGTAAACACAAAAGTAAAGCTAGCCATACCCTGCCGGCACCACCTGACTCAACAAAACTCTGGGTGGAAAATCATTGGCAGAAGAGTGACTACATCCCATCGGATGCAGTCATTGGATATTTAGGCAGCCACGGGGGTCAGCTGTTTAAATGACCAGCAATGGAGATTGCTTCATCCATGCAGTTTAGCATGGGGCGAGGAATATATTGATTTTCTCTCGTTCAACACAACTATTGAATAGAGGTGCACCGAAATGGAAATTTTAAAACCGAAACAAAAAAAAATGTCAGGTCGAAACCGATACCGAAAATGTGTTTTTTTTTTTCAAATGTTTTTAATATTTTATTCGTATTTATTTTTTATAAACTTTTTATTTTTTTAGATTTATTTGTATTTATTAATTCATTTTTTATTAAATATTTAAATAGAAAAAGAGATTGAGAACACAAAGTCCTCAATCTCTTTTTCTGTGTCCCCTGTTATCAATGAACAGGAATCCTCTAGGAGTGTTCTTGTTCATTGATAACATGAGAACATTGTTTGTTTACTATAACTACAACTATGAATGAACAGGAGGGGATGTAGATCACTTCCATTCATTCATAATTGAGGATATAGTTAATACACCATGTCCTCAATTATGTACAAACACTCAGCGATCACTGAGTGTATGTACCTTGCTCTCCTCTCTGACACGCTGTCACAGGAGGCTGAGCGAGCGGTGTAGAGAGGAAAGCCCAGCCTCCTGTGACAGCGCTGTCTCCGCCCACACACCGCTCTGCCGGACTGTGATAGGTGGCAGAGCGGTGTGAGAGGAGACGCCGGCCCCTCACAGCGCTCTCCATCACAGCGCTCGGCCGGCTGTCACTTTCTCTTCTCCCCGCTGGGAGGAAAGAAATCAGGGATGTGCCGATGTATCGGCAGGAAAATGGCACTTTCGGCAATATGCCAAAAGTGCCATTTTCGGCCGATATGTTTCGGCGGCCGATATATCGGTGCATCCCTACTATTGAACATGAGAAAGTGTATGGCTCGCTAAAAGTAGAACCTGCCATGATTAAAGAGCAAATTTTACAGTCACGGTATTGTCACAATGGGCAAACGTGTGACTATAGACCAATTTTTTTATTTTCTAATTGTGGCTAACATAGGGAATGTTAGGCATATTTCTATTAACGTTCTCTTGTTTTGGTACAGCTGTAACATTTTAGATTTCCCACCACCTGTCTCAGTGGCAACTGTCACCAGGACAAAGAGAGAGTGAACCTGCCCAGCAAGAATATGGACAGCAATAAAAAGGTGTTGGCTCTAGATAACACATACGGATAAGATTATTCACATCAAGTGGATCCAATTCACGTGTTTATCTTAGCATATCTAATCACAAAATCAGAAATGTCATATATTGCTGCTCACCAGTGGTGGCGGCATTGGCTTCTTTCCCTTTATTTTCACCTGCCAGTAACATGCTTCCCATCCTAGGGTGACAACGCTCACACACTGCACAGTACTGTATCTATAAAAGGAGCAGCATTGTCACCAAGTTCATCCCTATAATGAGGCAGGTGGCATCTCATTGAGGGGCAGCCAGGTAGTGGGGGTGGCGGCAACAGTATCCCAGGTTGCAAAGGGCTATTAGCAACCTGTGACGCTCTGTGTGGCTTCCAGCCCGGCTCAGAGACCTCACCAGTTGCTGGGAGCTGAGCAGGACACTTGGCTTGTGTCCCGCCAAGCTCCTGGCAGCCGGTGATGTCAGCAAGCTGGGCAGGATGCCGGACAGAGCTGCTGACAGCGCACTCATTGCCCTCCCCTTCCCCGGACCCCCCCCCCCCCTCCATCCCATACTGTTTCTGTGGAGGAGCAGTGTTGTCACTAGGCTGCTCTCCTGATTTGGTCTACAAACACAATGTCTGTCACAATGAGTTGTATTCCCCGCTCCTCCATGACATGATTCGGGGTGGGGAATGCGCCTACCACAACTGATTCATCCATATGGGGGCGTCCCCCCATAGTTTTGAGCGGGCTTGGGCGACTTCAGACGAACTGGACTTGCACCAAGCCTCAGCTCATCACTACTGAGAACGCTGTCAAATTATCAGTTCAGTGCGCAGGAAGTAACAAGGACGCTGGAATTTTGACAAAATCAACTGGTGTTTCTCAGTACTGGTAGAAAATATATTTAGCTGGAAAAAGAGGGGCAGGGCCCTCCTTACCATCTTGTCTTAAATTGTAGTGATTGGAATGTCTTCCTTATATTGTAAAGCGCTGCGCAAACTGTTGGCGCTATATAAATCCTGTATAATAATTAGGGATGCACAGATACTTTTCGAGTACCAGTGCAGATACTTGGCATTTTTATGAGAACTACCGGGGTTGCAGCTGGGACCTGGCTCTGGCGCTCCACCACTGTCCTGAAATCATTAGTCTGTATTGTTTTAGAAAAACTGTCACATGACAATAAACAAAAATGTATCAGTACTCGTACTTGCAAGTACTCGGCAAGTATCAGTACTCATACTCGCAAATCTGGTATCTGTGCATCCCTTTATTTATATTTATAAAAACAAAATCCTACATTAAAACAGAGATGTACAAATCCCAGGAGCTCCGTGTGCTCCTTACAAATGACAGCTGACTCCTAATTTTTTAATTTTTCTCTAGTCTAGTCTTGGAGCTCAAAAGTATCTGTACATGTACTCGTACCCAGTACTGTACTTGGTATCTGTGCAACCCTAATAATAATAATAAAAGACACAATAACCGAGGTGGTCAGGAGAGACCTCCCCTTTATTTTAATTGTGAAAGATGTGTTTCCTGTTTTATGCGGGTGGATCCTCTCTCTCCTGTGCTGTCCAGGAAGATGAATTGGGAAAAAGAAAATGAATGCAGCCACCACATCCAAGGATTGGTAAGCTGAAATATATTACATTTGTGTTCTTGGGTTTCCTTAAAAAAATAAAAATAAATCACACGATACATTCTCATTAAAGAAAAGATTTTCACTGCTTTGCAGCCGGCTCATCAGACAAGGAAGAGCAATGTGTAAGAGATACTACAACCGAGATTAAATATTAGTGTAGACACATAGCAATCTTGCTGCATGTTGTGAAGTGAAAGTGCCATGTAGCTCTTCTACAAAACACATTTCAGACAGAGCAGAATGACCTTTCTCCAACCAAGATTATCTGTTCTGCTCTGGTACATCTGACACTTAGGAATACACAAAAGTCTTCAGTGTGAGACAATTATCATCTAATGTGCAGTAAATCTTTCAGGTTGGCCATATACTATGATATTCACAAGCACCTTGTCCGACCTGAATGGCAAGGACTGCAAAACGTACAAAGAAAATCAATGGAAATTACATTTCTTCGAGTAGACCAGGGGTGCCCATAAGGTCGATCGCGATCTACCAGTCGATCGTGTAGCGATCAGTGGTAGATCGCGATGGCCTCTCCTCCCGCGATGCTTCTCTGGATTCCCGCTGCTCTCCCCCATCTGTATGCAGTGGGGATCCGAGAAGTGAAAGAACCGCTGCAGCCCGCAGTGGAGGAGGGAGCCGCTGTCACAGAACTAAGGCCGAGCGGTGAGGAGAGAGAGAGACGCTCGGCCAGGTTCCGACGCCCCCTGTGCGTGGTCGAGCGGCAGAGGATCGGTACATATCAGTGATATGCTAATCAGTGATATGTACCAATCCCCTGCGCAGGACAAACACTGGAGCGGTCAGCTGATCACTCCAGTGTTTGTAAATAACTGGGGACACATAGTACTTTGTGTCCCCAGTTATGAATGAACAGGATCTGATTTGCATCACTTCCTGTTCATTCATGAGTTTCTCAATGGGGAGAAGCACTCACTACAGAGGCTCCTCCGCATTCAGAACCTGGATGATAGTAAAATATTTTCTGAATGAATGGGAAGCCTCTGTGCTTTCCACTTTGTGTCCTCAATTTCTCTTTTAAAAGTGAAATATCAGGGGGCTGTTTAGACCCCTAATATTTCCCAGAAGCCCCCTCCCCCCCCCAAGAGTTAAAAAAAAAGAAATAATAAAAAAAAAAAATCCTGGAGGCAGGGCACTGGGTGACATCACACGCCGGTGGGGGGGCCACACGGTTTTTTTTCTTGCCTCGGGCGCAAAAGGAGCAGGCTACGGCTATGCTCGTGCGGGTGCCGGCTGAATGTGGCAGACGCTGCAGATGGAAAGGGGGAGGACACCTCTCCCCATGTGCAACGTCGCCACACGAGCACCACGCACACGCACTGGAATGTAAGCCGAGCTGACTCCCTGCGTTTTCAGGGGCAGGAGGGGTGTGGGGTTGTATTGAAGTTAATGGCACCGCAGCCATGTCCCTCGCCCACAGTGCGATCGCCCGGAACACAGGCACATTAGGGAGGAACAACAAATCCCAGCAATAATATATTAAACACCTGGTATAATGTATTATTGCTGAGATTTGGTGTTCCTCTATAGCTGATAATGTTCTGCAGTGTGCCGCTTTAAAAAAAACAAAAAACACACACAGGCAGCATTAAAAAGCTCCCGGCCGATCGCCACGTACCTTGGTGTTGTCGGCGGGCAGCGGCGTTGATCATGTCGGCGGGCAGCGGCGAATCGGGCAGCTCACCGGGAGGAGAGGGCCAGACACATGTCCTCAGCGTGTGCGTGGCGTAAGCGGCGTCGGCGCGAGCGGCTTAAACGACGTGGGCGTGGCGTAAGCGGCGGGCGTAAGCGGCGGGCAGCGGCGAGCGGGAAATTTGAATTTTAGCCGATGAATCGACTTAATCGAATAACTGTTGCAGCTCTAGTAGCAATATCCCACCGGAACGCGTGGTACCGCAATGCCGTGCGACTAGGGTCGCCACTTAATGTCCAAGCACAAATGTGGGTCCTGAGGTTACATAGGTTGAGAACCACTGGTCTAGATTGAGTCACCGTGAAGAAAGAGAAGCACATACACCCCCGTGAGGGCAGCAAAATTACTAAAGGATCAGGATGCCATACGTTTTTCGACCCCCGAAATTCTGCAGGAGCCAGTATATGCAATTTTTATGAATGATTTAAATTGCATAATAAAATCTTCATAAGCGGTTTAAAAGAGCAGTTTTCTTTTGACATTAGGTCATACAACCCCAGACACTGAAGGCTAGTTCAAACCAGATGCAGTTGTGATGCAGTCCGTTCAGTTAGGCAGCTGCATAAAAATTGCGCCACAATGCTTTCCAATGAGCTTTCTGGTGTTCTGTTCACCCCATTGCAGTCAGTTCTTATGCAGTTAAAGGAGAACTATGAGGCGAGTGATTTTCACTCAACCTCGCAGTTCGAGCCCACGTGAGATAATGAAACTGTCACACTTCGGCTCAATAGATCGGGAAGTGAGCGAACACATACCGTCGCTCTCTCACTTCGCGATCCTGTCCCTGCAGAGAGCCGTGACTGTCACTCACGGCTCCCTGCAGGGATTCCCCCCTCCCCTCTCCGATCCTCCAGTGCTGACTGGAGGAACGAACAGGGGAGGGTACAGCTGGCTCTGTCTCTAGATAGGCTGAACCAGCTGTCAATCACGCAGCTGGGTGGATCTCTACAGTAATGTCTGCGGCGGTCTCAGTATACCGCGAGCTGTAGCTTATGTCCTCCCATGACCCTGAGGAGAACTATGGGGAAAAACACTTACCTCATAGTTCTCCAGTATGTGCAGAATGGAATCAATGCCCTGAAGGCTCGTTTCACAAAGACGCAATGAAAACATGAGTTAACGTTCGATTCATTTGTGTTATATTATAAAGAGTACAAGTGAAATGCATGCAAATGCACCATTATTCAAAGTGCATAGACGTGATCTGGGCCCAAGAGCTTGCTCATATTTTCCTGCCGTAAGATGATGATATCAAAAAGAAATCCCATTTCTTACGATGATGTTAGTTCACACCTAAGTGCTGCAGCTTGGCAATTATTTAAAAAATTTGACATTTTTAGAAAGAAGTTTGTTTGTTTACAAATAGGGCCCATTCCCACCATGTCCGGATCATCTCCAGAGCAAACCAGATTGTTGCCAGACCCAAAATGAATCTTACTGTATCCCTATGCTATTTCTGGCCTCTGTTCACACCAGTGCAGTCCGTTCCAGACCAGACCAGAAGCATACTGCTAGTTTAATTTTGTCTGGTCTGGAATGCATTGGAATGCAAAAAAAGCATTAAAAACCACATACAAACGCACTGAAACGCACCTGTAAGACCATTTTAAGCAAACATTTTTCCAACTAGAAGATATGGCCACTTGCCCTCCTTTGTGGGTCCCAACCTCTTCAGTTGCTTTCTCAATAACAAAAAATGTATTTTAAAACAATCCAGCAGGGGCAATGGAGACCGTTTACAATGGCCGCAGCAGGAGTGCAGTCCGAGGAACTTAATGCACAGATGTCACCAAGATATAAGAGACTGTAAGATGGTTTAAAGACACCCCCCCCACGCTGCTTCAAGAGCTTACCTTAAAATGATGCCTCGAGACGATGATGATCTTCTTTCCAGTAGTTTTCAGGAGTCCCTCCAGTGCTGGTGCCGGTCTCTGATCCAGCGCCGACTCCTGTGTCTTCTGTGTCCCACGAACTCTGTCCGACGCGCACGCTCCCGGCTGCCTGCATCAACTTACACCGTGTCTGTCCTCTTCTCCCGGCCGGAGATCTCTACTGCACATGCGCCCGCCCCATCTTCATCCCGGCCATTCGAGGATCTTCAGACGGGGGCGAGCAGTGGAGACACAGGTAAGGAATGACCTATTTGGTAACTTTTTTTTATTGTTTTTAATGTTTTTGCTAGCAAAAACATTAAAAAAAACAAAAAAATAGTGTTTAATTCTACTTTAAAGCACTATCCTCTACCAGAAGGTAAAATATCGCTTTTGAGCGGACGGATCCTTTACATCCTCAACATAATACAATGGTACCTCGGTTCACGGACTTAAAGGAGAACTATGAGGTGAGTGATTTTCACTCACCTCATAGTTCTTGCCGACCTGTGACAATGAGACTGTCAACATTTAAATAAGGTGAATCCGTTCTGAACCATATGAAAATGAATTACCTCTCTGCACTTTCTTTTTACCACCATGCTTGCGCTGCACTTTCTTTGGAGCCATGCTGGATTGAATATTACTGTACAGTACTGTATGCGCTTAAAAGCAACCAAAAAAAAGCTTCACAGCAAGTGTGCACAGGTCTGCCTGCAACTGCGATCTCGACTAGAGGAAGCCACGACCACGTGTCAGAGCGGGGAAGATGGCCGCGGTCGTGTTAGTCACCCGATGCGGAGTTCGCGAACGGAAGCAAAGTTTTGCCGAACTTTCTGCTCGCGAACCGAATTATTCACGAACAGAAGCGCTCGTGAACCGATATACAACTACTCTATATAATCCTTTATCTACAGTAGTTTTATTTAATCTAAAACTGTAAAGCTGCATACAGTCAATATGAGTATTATAAATACATAGTATATGGCTCTGTAGAAGAACTTTTTACATCCATCGGGCCATAGAACAATTTTGCTAGATGGACCGCCCTCATCTATAATTATAGCCCTGAAAGAAGAAAACACTTGAATGTTCAGTTACACGGATTATAGAGATCCTTGCTAATATAGAATAGAAAATCTGCTGATGTCACCCTGCCATTCAATCAAATGATTATTTACATTCAATGGGGCAGATTTATGAAAGCTAAAGCAAACAAAGGTGTGGTGCCTGCTCCTATTACCTAATCTGCCTCATAAAATAACTACAATAGTCTCAATAGCTAAGAGTTAGTCAGCTTTTACTGGACTTGTTCTGTAATACAGAATAGCTTCTCAAGCCACCACCTAAGGCTCTGTTCACACCTAGGCGTATCGAATATACGCGACAAACGCACGTTTCCGAGGGCTACTTGGCTGTATACCAATGGAAACACGCAACAAAAACGCCGCAAAGAAGCTCATGTACCTTTTCAGGCGTAGGCCGTTTTGTAGCGCGTTCAGACGGGCTGAAATACGGCAAGGTGTGAACCATACCCATAGAAAACAATGGGATTTTCATGTTTGAGCGTTTTGTAGAGCGTTCGTAGATCGTTGAACGCGCTACAAAACGTACAGGTGTGAACCAGGCCTAAAGAAGTGGTTTGGAGAAGCCACGAAACCTATTCAGCATTACAAAACAAGCGGAGTTGAATGTGACCAGCTATTAGCTATACAATGATCTGGATAAATGAGAACTTCCACAGACGATGGGTTGGGACTTTAGATATAATAATACATGTGCACTAGAATCCGATCAAATGCGTTGGGCAAGATTGTTCACATCAGGGGGGGCTACACACAGGGGCATCCTTATCTTGTGGCCTTAGACCTGCTTTTTGTTTTCTGACAGTGCTCTTTAAGGCCCCAGAATCAAACACAACCAGATGCGGCAGGACACACAGCATGGCAGTGCAACCAGCTACTATGTGTATTAAGTCTCAGAGCATGTCACGGGTTGTGACTGTTGTGTATGGCCAGAAAAACAGCTCAAATTAGAAAAAAAAAAAAAAAGGTAAGCGCTATTATACACTGCTCAAAAAAATTAAAGGAAGAAGAAATTATTCAGTTTCAGCTGCTTTGGTGTTAATGAAATTAACAATAGGTGCACTAGATGGGCAACAAAGAGACAACCTCCAAAACTGGAATGGTTTTACAGGTGTAATGGTTTTTGGAGGCCACTGACATTTTCTTCCCTACTCAGCTTTTCTGACTGTTTTTCACTAGTGTTGCATTTGGCTAGAGCCAGTGTCACTACTGGTAGCAGCACCTGGACCCTTTAGAGGTTGCACAGGCATGCCAATTCCTCCATGATGATACATCAATACGTGCCATTGCCAGAAGGTTTCCTGTGTCTCCCAGCACAGTCTCAAGGCAGTTAGGTGAGCTGGACAGGGCCGTAGAAGGTCCTTAACCCATCAGCAGGACCGGTATCTGCCCCTTTATGCAAGGAGCAACAGGATGAGCACTGCCAGAGCCCTACAAAATGACCTCCAGCAAGCCACTGGTGTGAATGTCTCTGACCAAACAATCAGAAACAGACATCATGAGGGTGGCCTGAGGGCCCGGCATCCTCTAGTGGGCCTTGTGAATACTGCCCGGCACCATGGAGATTGATTGGCATTTGCCATTGAACACCAGAATTGGCAGGTCCGCAGCTGGCGCCCTGTGCTTTTCACAGATGAGAGCAGGTTCACCCTGAGCACATGTGACAGACGTGAAAGGGTCTGGAGAAGCCGTGGAGAACGTTATGCTGCCTGTAAAATCGTTCAGCATGACCGGTTCGGTGGTGGGTCAGTGATGGTCTGGGGAGGCATATCCATGGTGGGACGCACAGACCTCTACAGGCTAGACAATGGCACCCTGACTGCCATTAGTTATCGGGATGAAATCCTTGGACCCATTGTCAGACCCTACGCTGGTGCAGTAGGTCCTGGGTTCTTCCTGGTGCATGACAATGCCCGGCCTCATGTGGCGAGAGTATGCAGCCAGTTCTTTGAGGATGAAGGAATTGATACCATTGAATGGCCCCCACGCTTGCCTGACCTAAATCACCTCTGGGACATTATTTCTCGGTCCATCCGATGCCGCCAGATTGCACCTCACTCTGTTCAGGAGCTCAGTGATGTCCTGGTCCAGATCTGGGACGTCGAGACCCCAGGACACCATCCGTCATCTCATTAGGAGCATGCCCCAAGGTTGTCAGGCATCCATACAAGCACGTGGGGGCCATAGAAACTAATGAGTACCATTTTGAGTTGCTGCAAATAAATTTCACCACAATGGAATAGCCGGCTGCATCATTTGTTCACTTTGATTTGTGGGGTGTCTTTGAATTCAGCCCTCTGTAGGTTGATCATTTTTCATTTCCATCAAACGATATGGCATCCTTTCGTTCCTAACACATTACCCCGTCCAGTATACAGTAGATATCCAGCATGATATTTTTTCCCCGTTGAGATCTGATGTGTTTTTGAAGTGCTCCTTTAATTTTTTGGAGCAGTTTAGTACCACACATAACCTCCAGGATGACAACATAATAAGTATGTAAACAGAACTTTATACTTCTGTGCAGCAGGAGGGTGATGACCCTGACCGATCGTACATCATGTGACGATTAAAAAATACTTGCATCAGAACCAGTAGCCAAAACAGGAAACACACTAGGAATGCAGGAAACATTGCAACCATTAGAAGGAACTATACTATAGGATACATTGAACGACTTATTCCCAGCTCTGCAAAGCTCAAGGGGATATTTTATTGGCTTATTTGTAGTTCCTTAAAAAAAACAAGGAAAAATGCACATAACTGACAGTTCATAAAGTGAGCAGAATGTTCCATCTGTGGAATGCTGTGGCCAAAAAGGTAACAGTCAGTTACACAACTTTCAGTATAAATCAGGGGAGGACAAATACATGTGGAATTCAGGCGTCAGGAGGACTTTTTTTTTTAGGAGCCAGCTCCATTGAAAACCACTAGAGAAAACCACTAAGGTTAGGCCCCAACTGTCATTTTTAATAAGCAATGGTTGCCCGTCTCCTGGGATTTGTCCAGCCCCAATATGAATCTACTGTGATAACAATATACAGTGTAGGATGTCTACTTCCTCTGGACCCCACTTGAGTCAGACAATTGAAATGTTCTCCAACAGGCCCAGAGGACACAAAGACAGACATACCGTGTTTCCCCGAAAGTAAGACATCCCCCGAAAATAAGACCTAGAGCTATCTTCGGGGATGTCTGTAATATAAGACCTACCCCGAAAATAAGACCTAGTTCGGGGTAGGTCTTATATTACAGACATCCCCGAAGATAGCGCTAGATCTTACTTCCGGGGTAGCTGTGAAGACCGGCCGCAGCTCCCTCCCGCCCCCTCGCCCGTCCACCTACCCGCACGCTGTTGCTCTCTGGATGACGACATCAGAGCGGAGAGGCAGCTCCCTCCCTCCCCCTACCCGACACGCCGCCCCTCCAGCAGCACGCATGCCCGCCCCCTCGTCTCCTTAGTTCCGAGCGGAGAGGCAGCTCCCTCCCGCCCCCTGCCAGACACGCCCCCCCGGCCGCACGCATGCCCGCCCACCTGTTTGTGGCTCCCTGGACGGCAGAGCACAGCTGCAGCCAGGTAAGACATCCCCCGAAAATAAGACCTAGTGTCTTATTTCGTGCAAAAAAAAAAATAAGACACTGTCTTATTTTCGGGGAAACACGGTAGCAGTCATGAAATCCCATTACATGAAAGGGTTTCAAAGAAGCAGTTGTGCAGTATTACAAGTGCTCCAAGGCTGTCTGAGTGCATTCCATGTAGCTAAAGGAGGATCCTGCTTCTGTCATTACTCCTGTGCGGAACGGTTAGGAAGGGAGACAGTCAAAGTTCAGTCAGAAAATGTACAGAAATCATACATAAAGATTTAAAAGCCCCAGATATCAAATCGGACATTTTCAGAAGTGAGATGAATAAAACGCATTCTGTAATCTGACAGTCAACTCCACCTTTGTTGAAAAATTACCTTCCAGGAAAACATAACGATAATATTATATAACAGGATCAGAAAACTAAGAACATGGTCCCCTAAAATGCTGTGATGTCTTCTACCAAGACTAAGAACATGGTCCCCTAAAATGCTGTGATGTCTTCTACCAAGACTAAGAACATGGTCCCCTAAAATGCTGTGATGTCCTCTACCAAGACTAAGAACATGGTCCCCTAAAATGCTGTGATGTCTTCTACCAAGACTAAGAGCATGGTCCCCTAAAATGCTGTGATGTCCTGTACCAAGACTAAGAGCATGGTCCCCTAAAATGCTGTGATGTCCTCTACCAAGACTAAGAACATGGTGCCCTAAAATGCTGTGATGTCTATCAATTTTGACTGTCGTTATTAAAAAAAACTGAAGGAGCGGTATGAAAGATATTTGTCCAATGAACAAAGTTCTAACAATGAATATGGTTTTTGTTCTATAAAAGCCATTTGTTCCAAAATCGAATGTTAAAAGCAAATAAGGTCTCAAAACAACATTCTACAAGTCTCTGTTGGCATTATCCAATGTTCTGATGAGATTTTTCATATGATCGTCTGTACTGAATTCTGTGTATACCCGGCTTAGATTTAAATTCAGAGCAGAATTTCCACTCTCAAGGAAATTAGTGTTGTAAATTAGTCATCACTCCAAGCTCGCTCCTGTGATGGACTACAATCTCATGTTTAGTTTACTAATTTGTATTGTAAATGTCCATCACGGGAGTGAGCTTGGAGCGGTGACTACTTTACAACACACACAGGGACCATGGGAAATAAAAGTAGCCACCCTCCAGAAGGATAGTGACTGCGGATGGCGCGGCATCAAGCAAAGATTGTTGTAAAGAGATGTCACCAGCACACCAGTATGACAAACACGTCAAAGTTCAGTAAATCTTCGTTTTTATTTTTCAGAAGTCACTCAAAGTAGAATCAAGCGTTTTCGGGGTCGCGCAGGGTCGCCTTTATCACACTTTGAGCCTGATGACATACAACATAAAGGAGGACCCGTCACAGCCTCTTTGCTATCACCTAGGGGGATTTCTTAGCCCCCCTATGTGATAGCAATAAAGTTAAGTGGAAAAAAAAATAAAGTTGCAAAAAAACATTTCAAGGTCACACTTGAAAAAGTATATATAAAAAAAAAAAAAAAAAAAAAA
>NW_017307502.1:475744-510568 GCF_000935625.1 Nanorana parkeri
AAAAAAAAATATAAAAAAAAAAAAAAAAAAAAAACAACACACAATTCAACAATTCAAAACAAAAGTCCCCACCCACACATGCACGCATGCAAACATCCGTCGGGTGCGCATACATGCAAAGCCAATTGCGCCCATTACGCCGCACATTACATATCGCCGCGAACGTCGCAGTGAGAGCAATAATTCTCGGGCCATCAATCACTGATATCACTAAACTGATGAGCGGTAAGAGCTTTTAAAGTGTCGCCTATGGTCAATTTTGGGTATGGTAGTTGTTTGTGATTTCGCCGGTGCGCGCAATTTTAAAGCTTGACATGGTTTGGTGTCTATTTTCCCGGCGTGACCCCGTCTTTTATATTTTATCAAAAAATTGGGTAATAATCGTTTAACATAATGTAAAAAGAAAACCTTTTTTTTCCCCAAAATTTTCCGTAATTTTTCCTTTATAGTTAAAAAATAAAAAACCCCAGAAGTTATTAAATACCAGCAAAAGAAAGCTCTATCTGTCCCCAAAAAAATGGTATGAAATTAATTTCAGTACAGCGTTGCATGACGGAATAAACGTCAGTCAAAGTACCGCAGCGCTGAATACTGAAAAATGGCCGGGCCAGGAAGGGGGTGTAAACACCCAGGCCATCAAGGGGTTAAGATTTAACTCCTGAGTTTAGGGTCACTTAAAGATTACAGCTGCACAGATATTTCCCAGAGAACTGCAGGTGACTAAATATCTGCTAAGCCTACGACTCCTAAATCCACAAATCTCTAAATAAAAGAAAATTCACAATACAACAAACCAGTAAAACTGGTCAAGTCACAGAAAAACTAATCTCAGGCAAACATTACAATAGTGACTAAAATTATATTGTAAAGCGCTGCGCAAACTGTTGGCGCTATATAAATCCTGTATAATAATAAAATATGTGTTCTTTGCAACTACTCGACGATGCCTCTAATGTTGATGGCCTTGCAGTAACGCGTTGTCGATTGAGAACTGAATTGCATTAAAAGTAAATTCTTTAGAAGCGTGACACCACAAGTCACAGCATGCCTTTTAGTTCTTCCGAATGCTTTACACAACTGGAGTGACTGCAAACTGCCTAGAAGAGGGTTAACCGGCCAATCTCTCCCGACTAGTAGGAGGTGCAGTCTGGCAGTGAGAGAATGTCTGAACCCTGACTGATCCTCAGATTAGTATTGAGATCCTAATAAGCTTCTTGCGGTGGATAACCGGACTTAAATCTTGAGTGCGTGAAGGTGCACAGAAACAAAATGAGACTCGGCTACAGCTATGATACAACTGCTGCTTCCATAGAAATAAGAGCCAGCTCCGCTCTACAAGAGGTGGCAATTTCCTGTCTTTTGTGCATACGCAAAGAAGACAGTCCGTGACTCATCACTAGGATGATTCAGCGTCCGAAAAAATGCAATTTCCTATTTTACAAGCACAGTGACATCAGAGTTTAACCATGCCACTACCATTTTCCTTCACTACGGGGGGGGGGTAATGAATGGCATAATTTCGGAAGCAAGAAAGGCAGCAGCCCATAGCAGTGAATGAGTGTAGGCAGCTCCACGCCCATGTACTTAGCTACTTGTGTTAACCTGCGCATGTGTAAAGCCGTACACCCCTGGATGCAGACTGTTGGTGGCACAATGGGGTGTACAGCCGCCTACACCTATGGACGCCCATACACAAAAGCTGTGTATCCCACACATGGAAAAATACCAGCATTCATTGCATCCAGATTGAGCTCAAAAAGAGATCTGGCAGCCCATTTTCTGAACTCCCTCCCTAAAAGCAGACACAGCAGTGGCTTTCATTATCTTTTATTAGCTTAAAAAGCTTCTTCTGTTCACTTTGCTACTGATGTCTAACATGGCTTTATGGCTAAGACCTGCCAGCTGACATTCCAGTGTTCAATGAGAGTGTTCCAACAAGCTACAGAAATACTATTGTTGATTGGACAATGAATGGAAGTTGGCAGAGCTTAGCTATGAAGTCGGAGAAAGTCAGGCTCCAGTATCAAACCCGATATAAAACAGGAAAGGGCTTGTCTGATGAATAAAATAATAGCAGGCATCTTGTGGAGCCTAATTGTAGGCAGGACATTTACTTTTACCACGAATGCCTGTCCAATCCGTAAGGGTGTTTCAATATACTGTAAGAATAAACAAATCCCAAAGTACTAGAGACCCAACCCATGTCCCAGAGCTGGAATACTTGTTCCACTCGCATGCATCAGACTGGCACAAGTAAAGAGTGGGGGAAACCTACTCTCACTTCCTGTTTTTTGGTCATGTGACAATATTGCCGAGTCCCATGACTCAGAGCCAAGGGATGCCTGGAATAGACTTCCTTTGCAGTTAAGCGACGCGCTGCAGATATCAAGGTTCATCCAAGGAGCTACATATAAAAGAAATACTGGCACTTTGGAAAAATGCTCCCCAGATCCATTCGTTTTGGAGCAATCAATCTCCTTGGCGATTATTGGGGACAGTCCTACAAAAAGGTTTTAGAAATGTAGAAAATAAAAAAAGGACTATTTCCTATTCAGGATTAGGCCAACATGTTCCGATTTGTGTTATAAAAGGAGGACCACAATAGAAGGTTTCCTTATACCACTTTCTCCCGAATAGACAACTTTTGCACGTGTACACCAAGCAGTCTAAGGCCTGGTTCACACCGAGCGTTTTGTAGCACTTTTTCTGCAGTAAAAACGATAAATAAATATGCCCCCCAAAAATCCCATTCATTTCTATGGCCGTGTTCACACATGAGCATTTCGGTGCAATAAGCAAAACGCCTGACGCTGGAAAAAGTAATGGAGCTTTGTTTTTGGCATATTACAGCTCGTTTTGGCCCCATGGACTCAATAGGAAATGCTTGAAAACTTTGCTGTGTTTTGTGCGTTTTGTTACCCGCGTTTGCTCATTAACATCAATGAGCTACAATCTGCTCACAAAATGAGCACTTAACCATTGACGTGCGGGGGTAGTCTCACTGCAAGGGTTAAGGTTTTCTATGCCCGGGGTGGTTCTATCTGATATTGACCCTTCCAAGTTCTATTACAGAGCCCAAGCCATTGGCAGAAACATCCTGGCCTTATAGTGACAGATTAAACCATTTCCATGGCAGACAGATCTGGAGGACGCAACACACCTTGTGCTATTCATGACTTAACACCACCAGCTACTGTACATATGTAATTACATGGAAACCCTATACTTGTCACTGGTGACAACTGACTTCCATTCACTGACACAGAAGCGTGTGGTAATAGACTGTCACGTGGAACACATGCTGTCAGCAAAATTACATATACAAGCAGACCAAGGAAGCTGCAACTGAGGCATGACATGGAGAAACTGTAAGAAAGTTATACAAATAGCACCATCTACATTGTAATGACCATAGACAAAGGATTCAAATGATTGGAACTGCTAAAAGACAAGAATACTTTATTTAACAAAGGTTTATGTGTAGTTTGGGGTTCATGCCAAAAGATGTGACTTCTTAAATTACAGTATTTGCACTTGAAAAGAATGGCGCTATTGTTGGCACATAAACAAGTGGGATCCATACATGACAGCATTAGTCATCTAACGTGTTGCTTGGAGACGAGCAGAAAAAAACAAGTATTAGCAGACTACTGCGGGTCTTGTACTTAGACAGGCAGGGTAATACTACAAGGGTGCTGCTCCAAAGCCAAGCCTTTCACGGTATGTTGTATAATACCAGTCAGCAGTTCAGGGCTCACATTGTGGCTGGTGCTCAATACCAGCCATGGCATATGACTATGGTCCATGCCATTGGTAGGCAAGCTTGGCATATTGTACAAATTGCAGCATGCCTCTGTCTCCTGGAGTCATGACTATGGCTGTCAGAATCTTGCAATGCCTCATGGGACTTGTAGTTCCACAACTACTGCAGTGGCGAGGTTCCTACCCCTGGTCTATGCTAAACAGTGATGTTCAAGAGGAGCCAGACAATAAGTGATCTACCTGAACACAAACCCTTCCATCTGGCAGACAACATGACCCACCTCATCATGAGGCAGGTTCAGACCAATGGGAGCTTAACAAGTTAAAGTGACACTAAATTCTTATACATGCATTTAAAATGTATCTTATTTGTGTATCACTCGGCTGTAGATCCTCAAATCACCTCTGAATTGGTGCTGACACTGTCCTTCCTTCTGGAGGGGGGCTACGTCTGTTCCCCATGGTCCCTGTGTGTGCTGTAGAGTAGTCACCGCTCCAAGCTCAGTGATGGACTACAATCAATACAAATTAGTAAACTAAACATGAGACTGTAGTCCATCACAGGAGTGAGCTTGGATCGGTGGCTACTTTACAACACACACAGGGACCATGGGGAACAAAAGTAGCCACCCTCCAGAAGGAAGGACAGTGCCAGCACCAATTCAGAGATGATTTGAGGATCTACAGCCGAGTGATACACAAATAAAATACATTTTTGTTAATAGTTAAGGTACTTGAATGCATTTTTAAGTATAAATTAAATAAATGGTTATTTTTAGATGATAGAGGAGAGGAGGAGAAACTACGGACAGGATACCCAGAAGAGGGACATAGAGCTAAATGGGAAGATTACTTTGTCTTTTATCTCTCTCTCTGTATCTATACACACCCCACCTCTCTATACACTTATTTCACGCGTTCTCTCTCTCTTTTAAAGAGAGAGAAAGAGACAGCGAGAGGAGAGGAGAGAAGAGAAGAGAGGAGGAGGAGGAAAGAGAAGAGAGGAGGAGAGAAGAGAAGAGAGAGAGAAGAGAGAGAAGAGAGAGGACAGAGAGAGGACAGAGAGAGAAAGAGAGAGAGAGAAAGAGAGAGAGAGAGAGAGAGAGAGAAGAGAGAGAGAGAGAGAGAGAGAGAGAGAAGAGAAGAGAGGAGGAGAGAAGAGAAGAGAGAAGAGAAGAGAGAAGAGAAGAGGAGAGAGAGAAGAAGAGAGAGAGAAGAGAAGAGAGGAGAGAGAGAAGAGAGAGAGAGAGAAGAGAGAGAGAAGAGAAAGAGAGAGAAGAAAAGAGAAAAGAGGAGAAAAGAGAAAAGGAGAGAGAGAAGAGAGGAGGAAAGAGAGGAGGAAAGAGAGGAGAGAGAGAGAGGAGGAGAGAAGAGAGGAGGAGAGAAGAGAGGAGAGAAGAGAGAGAGAGACAGAGAGATGTACAGATGAGGAGAGGGATATATTAATTATACACACACGCACACACCTTAAAGTTTCAATAATTGATAGAAAGCATAATACAGGGGTGACGAGACTCATCTATCAGCTTGTAAAACAGCGGTATCATACCTCCGGCCCCCCAGCTGTGGTGAAACTACAAATCCCATGATGCATCTCTCTTCGGGAGTCATGTCTGTGAGAATCTTCAGATGCCACATGGGATTTGTAGTTCCACCACAGCTGGGGGGCCGGAGGTTTGAGACCCCTGTTGTAGAAGATTATTGGGTACAATGAGACCAGAGCATCGCGATATGGAGGAGAAATTTACAGTCAATGAACATCCGCACATAAAATGGGCACACAAGCCATCAGTAAGTTACATAAAAATGATAAATATAATAAAATAAAAGCCTCTGATTACAAATGTAAGGCTACATATCCGAGCACTAGAAAAAAACTGCACATTCACAGAGAAGCAGCCAGAATCTGGGGGGTATAATTAACATGACAAAGTATCTTCATTCTTCAGCTCTTTCTAAGAATAAGCCACCAGACAGCAGCTCGTGTACCTGCTGAACTCAGAACAAAGCCCAGACAAGATCGGAGCGCCCCACCACACAACGTGTGTCATTGTCACCACGGCAAAAATGAAATGATACTAGAAAAGCTTGAAAGGAGACAATACTGTACTAGGAGGATAGGGAAAGCTTGTGTTCAGCAGGCTCTTACAGCCAGACACACATGCCCTCTTACCTGGAATGGAGTTTGCAGATGACTAGCAGCACATGTGACTCCGGTGAGGATCTCTGGCTGTCTGTTATCCCTTCCAGTATGTCGGTGTCATTATACAAGCAAAGCTTATTTAACATGCCGGAAAAACTATGCTGCATTGCATAAGAACTGAAGAGTGCTGGCTGAGTAACGTCACTGCAGTTGACTTGAATCCCATCGCCATCTAGTGGCCAAATTATCTAATTACACCATCCGTGAAAACTGACCCAACAAAAGGACTGTATATAGAAATGTCTGTGTTGGGCAAACATGCAAAATGACCAAACTCTGTGATAGAAAATTAAATGTCATCATTTGTTCTGAGTAACACGCTTCTATGAGGAAGCTTTTAGGAGCTGAAGTAGTAATAAACTCCAAAACATTTATTTTTATCATGAGTCCAGATCAAACAACTATACATTGGCAAGTAAGTATTTCTTTCAAATGTTGCCCAATCACTTACAAGCATTATGTTTCTGAAGAGTTGGCTCCAACTCTCTCAGCTCTGCTTCCCTAAACTTCCTGCCCAGCACAAGATCACAAGGGGCAGAGCAGAGTCCAGCAACTGCTCATCTACTAATTTAGAGAAGGGGAGAGCAGAAGAATGTCTTCCTTGTGGTGCCCATGTGTTTGTGGAGACACGCACAGCAGGGTGGCTTAAAAAGCTTTTGAGTCTAATTTTTACTTTAACCCCTTCACGACCCATGGCGGGATAATCCCGTCATGAATCTTGAAGGGGTTAAACAGACTCCCTGTTCAGATTTGTAGAGCCTCGCCCGGCTTCACAGTAGAAGCGATTCTGGCGGCTCACCTGCCATCAGATCGCTTTTCAGAACCTGTAAACGAGCACGCACGTCGTCACGTAAACAAGAGTCGGGTGCGCCTACGTAAGCAAATGCCGATTGCGCTACACATGTTGGGTATCGCTGCGCACGCCAGAGTGAGAGCAATAATTCTAGGGCCAGTATTAACATGTATCCCTAAACTGATGACCTGTGGGGGCTTTTAAAGCGTTGTCTATGGACTTTTTGGGGGTCTGAATTGTGTCGCAGTTTCGCGGACGCACACAATTTTTAACCTGGGCATGTCAGGTATCCATTTACTCGTTGTAACCTCATCTTTTATATTTTATTTAAAAAATGATTTTTATATTGTGTTTTGGGGCGCTAAGTTTAACTTAAGTGCATTTTTTACAAAATTCTGGGGGTTTGATAATAAGTTGCGCTAATCGTGTGCAACATAAAAATTTCCAACTGTCGCCACTTTATTCTATAGGGGGTTTTAGGTAATTTCAGGCCTAAAATGTGGATTGTAATATGTAAACAAAAATAGAAAACAAGACCTTTGTCCTTAAGGGGTAAATGCATTACACAGAGAACAAAATTGGTTTGAACACCTGTATGTCAGATGTCAGACAGTGCAATCAGCATTCTTTTACATTCCAATGGTAACTCAATGTTCATTAAATATACTGAGGGTCCTGGCCTACAAGTATCTGATTTATAATAATTTGGCTCAGTGAAGACTTAATCATCAATACTACAAAACATATAGATTCTGAGATATTTGGCTGCACATGAGTACATTATTGATATGATACTATGATTGTTACATAGAATGACAAACCATCATTTGAATGTCACCCACACAAAAATGAACTCTCATTCCAACTACCAGGAAATGAAAAGATTGAATTCTAGACTATTGGGGAGTCCCTGCCCTTATTATTGTCATTGTGCAGTGTGAAATCTGCACCTAGACGCTCCTACAAAGCCCTAGAAAATCCCAAAGATAATGCAAAAGGTACTAGAGTCATGGGAACATTACATAGAATAGCTCCAGACACTCCTACAACACACAATCATCCATATTCCAGAATATTATTATACTTGTTCAAGACACAAGTTTGGACACCATTGCAGATCGTAGAAATACATTAAGTTCCAAAAGAAGTTGAATGTCCGGCATTTATTCTATTCTTGTTACATAAATCATCTACAAAACCACATGACAATTCTGTCTACCAAAATGAGCTTATGAATTAAAGGATTTATAAAGTTCCAGCACATCCTCTCCTGTTATGACATCAGCATTGTAATAGGAATACATACGCGAGTTGTTTCTGATAATACAATCAAAGCTTACTTGAGAAAATCCCTTTTATTTAGTATATTCTGCCTTCCGTCTGCCCATCACTTCCAACAACTTCCTGGATTCCCAGTGTACTTTGTGTCTCTTTCCCTGCTGCTTGATATGATGCAATCTCCATTTCCCAACACTACATATCCCATCCTGCATTGCTTCCAGCAATCAATGATAATGTTACATTGTTCAGAGGGCAGGATCTGTGAGAGTGGTGACTAAGTGGTAGGTTTACAAACTTCTAGATGGATCTGGTTATTAGGAGTGGGATAGAACCTACGTATATTCAATATAGAAATACACATTTATTTTATTTTTTTGACCACAGATAGCATTTAAAAGGAAATCTGAGTAAGTTAAAATCTTAACTTTACCTGAAAGTTAAATTTGATGAGATGATGAAGTGGACCTGTACCCATATCTTTCAAAATAACAACAAACACACCTTTAGAAATGTTTAGTAATGACAATCCACAAACACATACTTCTAGATACTTGCAAACTTCCTATTCATTGCATACCTTGGGTTTGCATGTTCTCCCTCTGCTTGTGTGGGTTTCCTCCCACACTTCAAAGACATGCTGGCAGGTTAATTGGTCCTGGATGCACGCATGTGAAATAGGGACCTTAGATTGTAAGCTTCGAGGGCAGGGACTGGTGTGAATGAGTAATGTGCTGCATAATTTGCCGGCACTATATGAATACCAATAATAATTCAATTCCTTATTTCTCTTTTCTTCCCCAGTTTTCTCACAGTGGCCATGTTTACTAAGGCCAGATTACTAGCTCTCCTATTACTTCCTGGATTTCTGGCACATGGCCCCAGAAGAGTTGAAGCAATTATAGCTGCAAAGAGCAGGTCAACTAAATATTGATCCCTACGGACTAAGACTGGGATGCCATTAGAGTTCATGTGCGTGTAAAGCCAGGCATCCCAATACTTTTGGCAATATAGTGTATTTTAACTATGTATTTAGCTGTGTGATTAGAGTTCCACTTTAACCACTTGCTGTCCGGGGCAATTTTTTACTATTTGCACACACATAATAAAATAAGAATTTTTGGCTGGAAAACAGCTTCAGACCCCCAAACAATGATATATGTTCTGAAAGCAGAGGCCCTGTAGAATAAAAAGATGCTAGTTGCAATTTTTTATGTCACATGGTATTTGTGCAACTGTCTATCAAACAGGTATTTTTAGGATAAAATGCACTAAAATGAAATTTAGTGCACAGAAACAGAATATCATACCCAATTTTTTGATAAAATATAAAAGACGGGGTCACGTCGGGTAAATAGATAACAAACATGTCAAGCCTTAAAATTGTGTTCGCCCGAGAAGCCGCAAAAAAACATCAATAGCCAAAATTTCACATAGGTGACAATTTAAAAGCTTTTACCGCTCCTCAGTTTAGTGCTAACAGTGATTGATGGGCCTAGAATTCTTGCTCTCACTACAAAGTTCAGAGCGATATGTAACATGTGTAGTGCAATTTTTGCTGCATTTCCTTCTGGAGGGGGGCTACTTTTGTTCCCCATGGTCCTTGTGTGTGTTGTAAAGTAGTCACCGCTCCAAGCTCACTCCTGTGATTGACTACAATCTCAGGTTTAGTTTACTAATATGGATTGAGATTGTAGTCCATTACAGGAGCAAGCTCTAAGCAGTGGCTACTTTACAACACACACAGGAACCATGGGGCAACGAAGGTAGCCACCCTCCAGAAGGAAGGACAGTGCCAGCACCAATTCAGAGAAGATTTGAGGATCTACAGCCGAGCGATACACAAAATATACATTTTTGTAATAGTTAAGGTAGTTGTATGCATTTATAAGATTTAACTCCTGAGTCACTTTAAATTAGGGCTATCTGGATCGCCCACATAGCAACTAACCACTTTAAAATGTATCCAGAAGGGAGAAAGTAACTGGCTGCCATGTGTCGGTACCCTTTTTATTTCAGGCATCAAGGCCAATGAGTCTAAAGCTGGATCAACAGAAATGCAAACACACACAGAAGCAAAAGAAATGAAGTTGGATACTAGATCCCCGAAGGTGGCCTGATCCCACTGTGCACCCTACTTCTCTCTTATGTCTTATTGCCTTGCTAATTCACACAACTATTGCTCATAGATATATCCAGCAATTTACTGAAAGCCCCAAGAATGTTGTTCTATTTCCTTATTGATTTCTAACAATTGTAATACAGTCAATGAACAGAGGCACATTGCTAGCCGGGAATAAACCCCCATAAAAGAGGTGTCAGACATATAAAGGACTGGGCGTTTTACTGTGGCATGTGTACTGTGTAACCTGGGCTACTGGGATATGAACTGCACTTTGTACAATATTTCACAACCCAGAAGCGTGCCCACACGGCAACAACTAGTTTCTGTATCCTGACAGTGCTGCAAGAGAGGAACGTGTATGGCTTTATTACTAAGAATGTTCATTCTCAACTGAATATGGGAACCTTATCCGCCCTGAATAAAACAAAGCAAGACTTACAAACCATTATCCCAGAAGTGTGGTACAACATGTAACTTCCTTTCTGTGAAAAAGCTTGCACCTTGGTCAGTTGCTGCATGAAATGAATCACTCATGTCTGATTTCAACTCTTTCTTCATCCGCAGCCACATGGACATGAAACTCTCCCTGATCTTTGCTTTCTCCTTATTTCATCTTCATCATCTGCTCCATTTTTAAAGAGCCTCTTCATGTTATTTCAATTCCAAAATCCATTCAGTTTAACGATCTCCCAACATAAAAATCTAAAGCATCACTTTCCACCATAATCGGTGTTTATTCTAGGAATATCACCGGAGGCACCCAAAGCATAGGAGCAAAGTGCAAATGGCACACTGCTGCTTGCCAAAGGGCAAGGTAAGCTCCCAGGTTTGCTTAAAATAACAACTTAACTTTTAGGGCTTGTTCACACCAAATGCAGACCAGATCTACATGAGTTTCTGCACACGCAGTGCGTTATACCACGTTTTTGCCGCGTTCCTGGGCCGTTTTTTGTTTTTAAATTTTTTTTAAAAATGTTATGTTTAAAATGGGCTTTGTGTGTTCCAGTGCGTTTGCATGCGTTTTTGATGCATTTGCATGCGTTCCAGAGCAGGTAAAATAGGGCTTGCTGCAGTTTTTTTACATGCTCTGAAACTGAACGCTGCGGTGTGAACTAGGCACTGCACACCAGCAGCTCCATTCATTCCTAGAGCTGGTCCGTACTCATGCCAGCCTCCAACAATCCTCAGATAATGTATAGGAGCTTTAGGAATGAATGAGGCAGTATATCTACTGCATGCTAGCAGTAGATATATGCAAAAACACGCTGAGGGTTTATTAACCCTTTAACCCTCTGAGCAGTGTAGCTACCTCTCGCCACCCCCCATAAATCACTTACTCCAAAGCCCTCTATATTATTTACATTCTTACAACAATGGCAGCACATGCACAGCTTGGCCTAAAACACTTCTATAAGGCTGTTAGACGAATTGGAGCCGTCTAGGAGCCCCGTAGAAGTCTACGGGAACAAACTGCACATGTACATACTTCAGTGGAGGAATGTAAACATCGGATAATGAAGTCACTGGAGGAATTTAAGCAAAAGTGTAAGGAATCTTTGTGGGAAGCTCTTTTACCCAGTAATCGAGTCTTTTCACTACCTCACAAGATAGGTAAAACGAGAAAGAGCAAAGGGCAGCAAAAGATGCCAAAAATCCTATAATCTTTCTAATCTTTTCTATAATCTAATCTCTATTACTTTTGCTTCACTACCAACGATATATTTTGTAATGTATTATTAAACGAGATTAGAACACACAAAAAAAAAAAACCATCAAAAATATATAAAACCACCATGTGAACAATCTGACACTTTTCCCTACAGTTCTTGCAGTGCAGACGATCAGGTGACCGCATGGCAAAACATCTGGGCATTAGCAAATTAAAGTGACACTGAAGTGACTTAAATCTTAAAAATGCATTCAAGTATCTTAAAGGGTTATTAAACCCTCATGTTTTTTTGCTAGCAAGCAGTAGATATATGCAAAAACATAAAAAATAAAAAAAAAACACGTTTAAAAAGGCTTTAAAAACGTACCTGTATCTTCGCCGCGCGCTCCCGTCCGAAAATCTGAAGAATCTCGGGCGGCCGCAAAAGTTTCTTGGGGCGGGCGCATGCGCACTTCAGATGTTCGGCCGGGAGACGAGGAGAGACACAAGGTAAGTCTATGGAGCAGCGTGCACCTGCACAGACTCCGCAGGATTGGGAAGGGGCAAAAAAAATTCTGACTTTAATGTCACTTTTAACTATTACCAGAAAAGTATCTTATTTGTGTATCACTCGGCTGTAGATCCTCAAATCATCTCTGAACTGGTGCCGACACTGTCCTTCCTTTTGGAGGGTGGCTACATTGTTCCCCATGGTTCCTGTGTGTGTTGTAAAGTAGTCACCACTCTAAGCTCACTCCCGGGATGGACTACAATCTCAGGTTTAGTTTACCAATTTGTATTGAGATTGTAGTCCACCACAGGAGTGAGCTTGGAGCGGTGGCTACTTTACAACACACACATGGACCATGGGGAACAAAAGTATCCACCCTCCAGAAGGAAGGACAGTGTCAGCACCAATTCAGAGATGATTTGAGGATCTACAGCCGAGTGATACACAAATAAGATACTTTTTTGTTAATAGGGTACTTGAATGTGTTTAAGATTTAACTCCCTAGTTTAGTGTCACCTTAGGTCTCGTTCAATTATCATTACTACGGATACAAAAAAACAGATGAACTGGAAAAAATTACCTTGCATCAGGAAAGGTCACCAAACAGCTACAAAATGGTAGATATGCATGTTAGTGGCAGGTTCTTAAAAAAAAAAAAAAACCCACAACAATCCCCTCAACCTGGTGATCCTCATCTGCACCTCAATCCCCCACCACAATGTTTCTCCATCAGAGCCCTCAGGAAATACCATGGGCCTTCAGGTATTGCGGGGGGGGCACACCATGTTGGTGCACATTCTTGCGTGTTTGTTTTTCCGCGCGATTCCCATAGATTTCAATGGGTTCCTGTATGTGCGACAATCGCAGAAAAGTAGTGCATGTGGCAAGATTTGTGACGTAAAAACCAAAAAGACATAAACAGGGCTCTCGGATGGGGGCCCTAAGAACGGGGGGCTAACTGAAAAGCATGCAGCCCTGGGGAACAGGAGGAGAACCTGTGGGTGTAAAGTGACAAAGGGATACAAAGGGCGCAAAGCCAATGGACAACTAACTAACTTAGCAGACCGTGGTAGAAAAATAAATGGATAAGAACTTACATTTAGATCGTGGGACCAGAGGATGGACGGCCAGTGTAGAGGATTGGGACATCCGTGGTGTGTGCCTGGGGACGTGCATCCACACAGGGATAGAAGGCTGTGACCGAGGAGGGGGAATGGGAGCTCAGTCCGTGGCACCGCTGTGTGAGTCCGGGAGCTGAGCTGTGTGAGGGAGAATCGGCGGTGTCAATTGCAGGCTGAACAGCTGTGGCCGCGGCTGTGGATACTGATGCTCTGTCACTGTCAGCACAGACTGGGGCAGTGTGCGGGAGCCGGTGTCTGGAAGTATCGGCTGTCAGTCAGGTCTGTGATGGGATGAGGGTTGTAACGGGATGGAAGGGCGGAGAGCAACGCGTTTTGAGGTGTCCCCTCTTTTTCAAGCTCAGGTAGAACGATATAGCGGTGGCGGGAAACCGCCGGTTTAAAAGTGACAGGTGGGCGGAGCTAAGGAACGATAAGCGGCAATACCGCAGTTTAAAGCTACGAACATGGTTACTGGTCAGTGGCATATATTAAAAGGCTCAGTGTGCGCAGTGGGGAGAGAATACATTCAAAGGAGCTCACTTTATTCGATTATGTTGTTATACATAAGGGGAGAAAAAAGTCATATATTAAAAAAGGGGAGTTTTCTCTTTATTTAAAAGGGTACTTCGTTAAGAAACATAAAAAAATAAAAATAAAAAGAAGTGATTAAAATTATGGTCAAAATTTCTAGTTCTTCATTGAGTCCTGTTGGTACAAGGGTGTTTGGTCTATAAATCCAAAAAGTCTCCTGTGGACACAACCTCTGAAATCGCTCTGCTGGGGAAAACCGATCGGGAATGTGTTCAATGGCGAACACGTGTAAATCCTGGATTCGTTTGCCGTGTTTTGCGGCAAAGTGTCATGGAACACTATGTTCGCAATCACCATCGGCAATGAAGCGTCTATGTTCACCTATCCTCTTTCTTAGGGGGCGGATGGTGCGGCCGATGTATAATAAGCCGGATGGACATTTCAACCCATAGACCACATGATCATGCTCGCATGTGATAAATTGTTTGATGGGTAAAAGCCACCTTCCTGGACAACTTTTACCTACAAATCAGAGGCACAGCTATGGGGGCCAACTACGCCCCAAGCTATGCCAATCTCACCATGGGTTTTGGGAAGATCAGTTCATATGGAATAATAACCCTTTCGCTTCCCATCTCATCTTTTATGGGTGCTATATTGACGACATCGTCATCATCTGGGACGGTCCCATTGACTCCATACAATCATTTGTTTCTCACTGCAATCTAAACAAACTGGGTTTGACATTTACACACGTGTCCAACCCAGAGAGACTAGTATTCCTAGACCTGGAACTATCTTTTGATGGTAACACCATCACCACCAGCAACCACACAAAGCCCACCAGTGGCAACTCATATGTACACTTTAATAGTTGCCACCATCCCAGACGGCTCAAAAACACCCCCAAAAGCCAATTCTGCAGATTAAAGCGAAATTGTTCCAACATCACAGACTTCACTGCACAGAGCAAATTGCTTGCTGACAAATTTAAAGAAAAAGCTTATCCAGATACACTTGTCCATGACGCATACTCCACTTATTTACAGCCACCCTCACCTATATTAAACGAATTTCCCAAGCCTGTGGCAGAAACAAGATTCATCACCACATTCAATAGCAGCCACAATAAGATACAACGTATCATTCGTAAGAACTGGCATATCTTAAAGCAGGATCCCAAATGAGGCCCGTTCATTGCATCTAAACCAGCAGTCACCTTTAGAAAGGCCCGGAATCTTAAAAACGGAATAGCACCAAGCAAACTACTAGTAATACCCTACATCAGGCCTCAAAATTTCCACTCGCCCCCTCGCAATTGGCGAGTGAAAATTGCGGGGGGAGAGTGGAATGACAGCGAGGGGGTGCGCTGCCGGCGGGACCAGGGATGGGACACTACTGCCGCGGCGATCGCTCGCTTCTGTTCTCTCTTCTCTTTCTCGGCTGCTGCAGCTGCAGGGCGGGCGAGAAGGAGAAGAGAGAACTGAAGTGAACGATGGTAGTGTCCCATCCAGAGCCGGCACTAGCTCTCTGCGCTCCTATTATTAACCATCCTATTATTTGTACTAGACCTGGCAAGCCTGAATGCTGAGAGATGTCAGTTTTACTGGAACATCTTCCCAAGGAGATTAGGAAATAAACCTAAGAAATGAAACTGGGTGCGCCTGCTGAAATAGCCAGTAATCCAAGCTATTGTCACACTGTTGTCATCAACAAGAAAATAAACTGACATGCAGGATGACAGCTCAGCTCCCAGGAGCCAAGTATACAGCTAGAGGATTGAGAACTGGAATCAGTAAATGAAACAGAACTTTGTCAGCTGACCAGTAGCCAGGTATCGTCTCCAAAAAAGTAAAACGTTCTGTTCAAAAATGACATTCTACCAGCTTCAGAATCAACGGCTGGCTCTGCTTGAATCTAAAGTGTACTGAGCGCCTTTCAGCCATAGTTACATAACCAATGACTAGGCATGTGGTGATGTAACCCTATATAAAAGATTGAGCAATGAAGATCACCAGCACACAGGGAGTGGGATAAATCCAAGTGTTCTTTATATTCAAAGAAGCATGTCACAAGAATTTAAAAAGCCAATTTACCTATTTAAAAAGAAATCACAAAGTAAGCGATTGAAATTGCTATAAAACAGCGAAACAAATTCTAAAATGCCTTTACAGAGAGTGTATAGTTTATTCATATCAACCCTGATCCCAAAAGGGCTGACAATCTAATTTCCTTACTACAGAAATACTCACAAATGCCGACCTTAGTGAAAGCAAACTAACCTACCAGCATTATTTAGGGTGGAAACCGGAGCACCTGGAAGAAATACTAAAATTCATGTAGAAAGTGCAGCTCATGGCAATCAACCTCAAGACTTCATCTCTGCAAAGGAAGAATAGTAACCAGCCATCGTGCTGCCCACATGCGGGATTTCCATATAACCATCATCACCTTATCTAGGAGACCGCCGCTATTCAATAAAGTGACACTAAACTCAGGAGTTAAATCTTAATAATGCATTTAAATAGCCCAACAGCGGTCTCTCAACCCTGCTGGGCGCCAGCTGCAGTGGTCTGTGTCCCCTCTGATCCCTGCTGCCTCTGCTGATACAGGCAGGTAGAACAGTGGGGATCGTAGGGAACACAGACCGCAGCGGGCTCCCAGCTGGGAGGAGAATGTAAGGGGGGAGGGGTGGGGGCAGAGCTGATGCAGCGGCGGAGGAGGCCAACAAAAGCCCAGATGCCAGAACGCACTTTCTAGTGCCATGGTGTCCTGGTGCATGGGATTTCTTGAACCTTGGACTACCTAGTTATGGCATTCTGTCTTGGTCTACCTATACCAGTTTCCTCTTCACATATGACAGCTCTGTGATTGGAGATGGAATCACGGGGTAAGCAGGAGAACACATTTTGCACCACGTGTGTTCATGTATGAAATAACATGCTGGTTTCTTACAAAACACCCAGAGCAGAATAGGAAAGAAAGCTGCACCTCTGTACACTGTGATCTCTGATCTAGAACAACAAAGACAAAAGGGACATAAAGAGCAATTTAAAAAACTGGGGGAAAGTTTGCCTGGAAGGTAACCACTTCCTTCCTGCAAAGATACGGCACCACAGAAACATTAAAACAGAGGATGAGTTGTGGGAAACTTTTCCAGTTCCTATACATTTAAAGGCTGCACAGTGTGATCACCCGCAATGGAACCTGTACCGGTGCAGTGTGATTGCAAAAAATTGTGCATGCAGTTTTCAGGAATGCATAGTTCATTAATCTAGAGCTGCAGCTAACGATTATTTTCAAAATCGATTAGACCCCTTGCACTCCATATTAATTGCTCACCTCCTCCTATAATATACAGATGATCAGCAAACAAAATAGTCCCAAAAAACAGAGTGAGGATATACTTATCGGATGCTCTCCTTAAAGAGGAATTTTACCCATAACAAACACACCTTTAGTAATGACAATCTACAAATACATACTGCTAGATAATTGCCGGCTTTTTATGCTTTGCATACGTTTCCTCCCCATTCTTCTCACAGTGGTCATTTTACTAAAGGGCAGATTAACCCCTTATGTTCACTGACATCCATATTATGTCATTGGCAGTGGGCCCCTTTAAACAGACTACTGGCTTCTAAAGCTCTGTTTACAACTATAAAGTCGGCTTTATAATCAAAGCGATTTTGGCGACTCAGCTGCCTCCAGATCGCTTCTGCGGGGAGGTAAAGTGTGTGTGTGTCCCGCCATGCTCCCCTGGTTCTGCTGCCCTCCTGCGTGCCCGGGACCGGCATGACGGGTGACGGTGGGAAGCTGGGGAGGCGAGTGGCGAACTTATGTTCACCGATCTCCTCCCCGCTCTATGGGACCAGGAGTGACGCATATTGCATCATTTCCGGGCCTATAGCTGTCAGTGCTGGGCTCCTGAAACCCAGCAATAAGCTATTGATGTGCGATCTGCATTTCAATAGCTTAGAGTGGAAAGATGACACTGAGGGTCTTTTGGACCCCCTGTATAACCTTAAAGAGGACCTGTCACTGCCAATATGCTATCACATGGGTGGGCTTGCAAGTATTAAATAAAATAAATGAATACATTTCACGGTGCGCCTACGTACAAGGATGACGATCAGGCTACACATATTGGGTATCGCCGCACATGCCAGAGTGAGTGTAATAATTCTAGGGCCAATATTCACGCGTATTTCTAAACTGATGACCTGTAGGGTCTTTTAAAGTGTCATCTTTGGACTTTTTGGGTTACTGAATTGTTGCAGTTTCACAGACACAATTTTTACCCTGGGCATGTTGGGTATCTAGTTACTCGTTGTAACCTCATCTTTTATATTTTACAAAACAAAAAAAATTATAATAAAAAAAATGGGTATTATAATTGTTTTTTGGGGCACTAAAGTTAAATTTTTTCACTAAATTTTGGGGTTTGATAAGGAGTTGCGCTAATATAATGCAACATCAAAATTAGCAATTGCTGCCATTTTATTCTACATGGTCTTGGCTTTCAGAAAATATATAATGTTTGGGGGTTTGAATTTTCAGGCCTATGATGTGTATTTTATCATGTGTGCAAAAAAACAAAAAAATGGCCTTGGAAGCGAAAGGGTTCCTAAGAAGTTAATATACCTCCCGTTACATCCTGAAATACTGGCACGTGTGACAATGCTCATCATCTCAGGGGAGGAAAATGCCTCTCCCTGAGATTACAGATGAGATTTCCCAGCAATGCTCTGCTAATGTAACCTGCCCAGGGTGCAATGCTTGGGCACATGAAATCACTAACACCCAAGAGGACCAGGAAGTGGAACAACAATTGTAGGTAAAAGAAAAATATGTTTAACTAATGAATGTGGGATGACTTCATATCAGCAAAGAGTTGCATGCTGATGTGATTTTTAGTCAAAGAGGGTACTTTAATCATTTCTGTGAGATGGGATCCCTCTATAGGAAAGCACAAGGTGTAGAAATGGCTTGAAACCTGGTAGGTTTCACCGGTCACAGCCGGCTACATCAGAGGTATAGCCCGTCATACATGCTGCGTCTGTGCAGGTCTCTGGAGTGCCTCCATTCATATCTATTCCATATGGTTTGGCAGAGCTTTGGCCATCTCTGAAAAAAACACTCCACACCAGGTTCAGTTAGAACGCCTTTATTCCACTTGGAAAAGTCCTACGATCACCCCATCTGGGATCCCCGCTCTGACACATTTTGACCAACAAGTGCTTAATTAACGTCTATGACTAAGACCTTGTTGAGGTGAAATGCATCAGAGAGTGAAGATCCCAGGTGGGGTATTTATTACACCTTTCCCGCTTAAATAATAATGTCTGAACTAAACTTGGTGTACAGCATTTGCTAGATATTGTGGACCCTCAGAGAAGAGGGGCACAGGAGCTGCATCAGGACCCAAGCTGGGATGCTGGTATCCAAGTGTGGGCTTTTGGAGCAGTAATGTTTTTTTAATTCTGGTTAAATAGATAAACCTCAGAGACCTGCAGTGTCAAGACAGAGCATTGCCCTCTCTCATGTTAAGGCCACCGGAGCCACACAGAAGAAGCCACTTCCACACCACAGTGAAAACCATTATGTTCCTACGATCGCCTTTCACAAATAGCATTGCCCGAATGAACACATTCTTCCATGAGGCAGCTCTACCAGTAAATCCAGAGCCTTGCCAAGACTATTCCGAGTACAAGCTTAGCCTCCTGATGAAGTCACGCATAGACGTAACGTACGTAGGGCTGAGCATTTGACGTCACTTTACTCAGCTGAGCTGGACGAACGGGAGTCCTATTGCACCCATTAGATTTGTACTGTGGTGTCCACTGGATATTTGTTTTATGCCTTTTGTCACCTGTGACATTGTGAGTACCTTTTATTCAATAAATTCTATCTTTTTGACAATACTCCCTATGTCCTCTTTATATTTTGTCTCCCTTTGAAATGATGTTATTTGCAAGGTTATCTGGGTCTTCATTCATACGGGCTTCCCTCTCCTATTAAGGGGAACTCGCTTTGAGACCTAGTTCTGTAGGTCTATCTCCCCAGGTGAGCACTGTTCCAATTAATATATTTATTCAGCTCGGCACATGATTGTTATACAAGACAGAGCATTGCCCTATCTCATGTTAAGGCCACCGGAGCCACACAGAAGAAGCCACTTCCACACCACAGTGAAAACCATTATGTTCCTACGATCGCCTTTCACAAATAGCATTGCCCGAATGAACACATTCTTCCATGAGGCAGCTCTACCAGTAAATCCAGAGCCTTGCCAAGACTAGTCTGAGTACAATAAGTGGAATACATTTCTCACTTAGAGAAACAAAGAAATACAACCAAGTTTTTCTTGAAAGATAAACCTGCCAAAGAGAAACCACTAGAACAAGGCAAGTTTTTTGTTTTTAAACAGAGCACAAATTATGCTTTATAATATCTCCCTATGCTCCTCCCTATGCTCCTGCTTCAAACCCAACAAACGGCAGATTTATTGCAACATTCTTGTAGTAGTAATTGCATCACTACTAGAAGATGTAGAGTTTACCCTTAACCCACATTCAGGATCATGCACTATATAAAAGACTTGCTTGCATCATAATGGTAATCTACACAGGGAGGCTCAAAGAGCACTTCTCTGTTCAACACCGAAATGTAATAAGAGCGACGATGTGACAATACAGTGCTGGACCTGGCCTGTACAGGGAATAAAGAAGAAAAGGACTCCTGTGGAATCCTGCAGCCAAATAAAAGCACATGGAAGGGGTTAATATCTGCTGCAAGTTACCAATTATGCCTAAAATCCTTACTGGGACCACATTAAAGCCCAGGTCATCAGATAATTACATTTAAAACACAATGCTTAGTGTTGAACGCCTGCCTCTGACGAAAGCTCGCTGGGGGCAAGTGTGGTTTTTGACACATCTTGTCTGCGTTTACTTAATTGATTTAAACACATTAACCTCTGCGCTGCTTTTTTCAGCATGTGATATCCTCGCATGTTCTTTAAGTTAGTGTGACGCAGACACATGCATAAACCTGCCAAGCTGTTATTAATATAATTATGCTTTATAATATCTCCCTATGCTCCTCTTGAGACGGACGTCCACAAAAGTTAAAAAGATTGCACAATGCATTGAGTTATCACGGTGAAGAATATTAGAGAAGTGAGTGGCCTGTAATGAGTTGCTTCGGGTTCTTGTTCTTCCAAGTTCATTGCCATTTTTTATATATATCCCTGTACATTTTCCTATCAGCAGCAGAGTTCATTCATCTACCACACACAATGGCTCACTATTGATTTGCAGATAAAGCAATCCTTGGCTCGTTAAAGTGACACTAAACTCAGGAGATAAACCTTAAAAATACAATCAAGTTCCTTAACTATTAACAAAAATGTATCTCATTTGTATATCACTCGGCTGTAGATCCTCAAATCATCTCTGAATTGGTGCGGACTCTGTCCTTCCTTCTGAAGGGGGCTACTTTATATTGAGATTGTAGTCAATCACAGGAGTGAGCTTGGAGCGGTGACTACTTTACAACAGACACAGGGACCATGGGGAACAAAAAGTAGCCACCCCCCAGAAGGAAGGACAGTGTCAGCACCAATGCAGAGTTGATTTGAGGATCTACAGCTGAGTGATACACAAATAAGATAGATTTCTGTTAATAGTTATAAGTAGGGATGCACAGATACTGATTTCCTGTATCGAGCACCGATTTTCTTTTGGTACTCATTGATACCGAATACAAAATACCAGAAGTCCCATTAAGGAAGCCAGGTGGCATGTAATGGCTCGCCACCCAACGTCCCGATTAGCATGGAAGCCGGCTCCATGCTCCCTTGTCACCAGGTGACAAGGGAGCATGAAGCCGGCTTGTTGGCCAATCAGAAAGCCAGGGGCGGGTAAGACTTGCAGTCCGGCTTCCTGATTGGCCAGCTTCCCAACCAATTAGGAGGCTAGGCGGCGCATCATTACATGCTGCCTGGCTTCCTGATTGGCCAGGGAGCCGGCTCCATGCTTCATTGGTCACGAGAGAGCATTGAGTCGGCTGCCCGGCCAATCAGGAAGCCGGGCAGCACGTAATGACTCGCTGCCCAGCTTCCTGATAAAGGAAACTCAGGTATTGGGCTTGGCATCTGAGCATTTGGGCGAGTACCAGCACTCGCCCAAATACCAGGCATCGATACTAATAATCAGTATATCCCTAGTTATAAAAAAGGTACTTGGATGCATTTTTAAGGTTTCACTCCTGAGTTTAGTGTCACTTTAAGTTATCACACAGCAATTGTTTTTCTATTTATTTATTTTTTCTATTACACGGTAACAATGCTGAAGAAAACTTCCTCAAAATATGCATTGCAAAGAGCAATACTCATGTTTGCATACTTATGGAAATCTAGACCTTACACAGGTATAGCGTCAGCAGCCTCAGTGTTGACGTTTCTGAACAGAAAAGCTCTTGGCCAGAGCACAAGAGAGACAATAGCAGAACGTTTATCTGGTGGGTATTCACAGCAGAGTCCAGACCTTTTCTGAAACCCTCTAGCTGGTGAAAGCCATTTTGAAGGCTTTGACAGCTAGAAGTTAGGGCCATGACAAGAATCCTCATTGGGCCGTGGCATCTAGGCAACCATTGCACAAGCACATACATGCAATAAGACACAAACAATACAGTAAATAAGCCAAACTCATTAATTGTTCTGGATCAATTTGTTATCGAGTGGGGCTTCCAAAATAGATTTGTTGGGTTACTCAGCCAATGTTGCTATGTAGATCATGGCAAGGTGACAGTTTCATCAAACAAATTGACATTTCACAACTTTTGGGGACTCAAGTGGCAAAACCCTTAAATTGGAACCCCCTAGTTGCTTTTTTCTCTACCAGTCATGGTAGTATGAACTTGACTCGGGGTAACATATTCCCTATGAAAGACCAGGAGCTATAAACTAAATGGACGATTTTAATCCCATGCATAGTAATTAAATGAAGAACTTCAGTTCCGATATACATGTCCTCGATTCCCCATGGCCATAGGTCAATGCATTTTTTTTTGCAATGTGACAGTTTTGCAATGTGAAAGACGACAAACCAGCCCAGGACCAATGTGAAAGTTAAAAATTCAGGACAATTTTTTAATCAGCCCAGAAGGTAGTGGATATTGTATGAAGCAAACTAAAGTGATGGTGATGGGCTACAAGGGTCAGCGTACACAAACAACATACCTTTCTACTGAGCACTCCAAAACGAAATCCTTTTATTCATTCATGCAGGTCATATCACCATGCGTGGCGAACAGAGTCAGAGAGATAAGGAGTTTATCTATACCCCCCATGGGTTTATTTGTGACAGCTTCAGGATGTAAATGGTATTCTATATTGTTCATGGATTTTGAAACCCCCCCAATCCTTACCATCAGTACACCAGGACCATCATGAGTGCCACATAACCAAACATCATTTGATTTACACATGAGTTTGGCACATGCATTTTGTGGATACGCATGGTTTATATAGCCTGCAGATGACTCGCCTTCACTGGGATCATTTACCCAGGACTATTTAACAGGACACTCTAATGATGAACATCCTGCTAGTTGACATACATATATAACGACACATTTTGTACGCATGACAGACACATAGTTCATGTCACAAGCTTTGGACTGGGGCTTTTGAGCTATGGCTGCTCAGATGATCTTTTATGACAATGTTAAGGCTCCGGTCCTACCATTAGACCCGTGACTGCTTTCATAGATTTATAACGGGTTTAGAATCATCCCTTCTTTTTATTATGCTGGATTTAGACCTCAACGTGTCATGTGGCCATGTCTATGTTTAGCCGCATGTAACAGATTATGTCATCTATTATGCATACAAGATTTGTTCCTTTATGTTGACCCGAGCCAGCCTGAAAATGATGATTCCCAGAACGGACTGAGTCACCTCCTATCAGAGCCGCCGACCACATTAACAAATGCGTATGCACATGCGTTACAATGCTTATATATGAACCTTACACAATTGGATGGACGTGGCCATGACTGCAGTACAGGCAGACCCACAATGCTGATGAGGGGCGGTACTTGCAGAACAGGAGTGTGTGACCTCTGGGCCGATAGGAGGAGTATTGCAAACACACATCTGGATGAATTTTTACATAGAAACGATAATATTATGATCTGTATCATCGCATGGCTCCATAAGGACTTCGTTTTTTGCATATATGGTTTTACAGGATGACATATGAAACAGGATGTGATGTCAGCATGACATCAGAGGGGCAGGACTATGTGTTTTGGTTGATGGGTTAGTACACTGCTGTATATATTGTCAACACTTTTTCAGTACTTTTATCACTTTTGTTTGCCTGATGAAGGGACTGGACAGGTCCCGAAACATTGCCACGCATGGTGATATGACCTGCATGAATAATAAAAGGATTTCGTTTTGGAGTGCTGGTGACCATTTTTCTGTCTCCCTAAACACAGTCTCTTTGAATTCTTTGTCCTATATTGAATGTTTTTGTAAATCAATAAAGGTAGTTAACAAAACAAAAAAAGCCACGCATTGGTGATATGACCTGCATGAATGAATAAAAGGATTTTGTTTTGGAGTGCTGGTGACCATTTTTCTGTTTTGCTTCCCAAATAACAGTCCCAGAAGGAAGTGTCTGGTCTTAGTCAGCAACTAAATTCACAGAACAAATTGAAAATGGAAAATAGCCCGATCAGATGTTACGTGACTCATTTTCTTCTCATTGCTCAGCAGATTGTGACATTGACTCAACATATTTTGTTCAGAATATATAACTAATGATGACTTAAAAGATCTAGAAAAATCTAGACTAATCTAGACCTAACCCTGAAGGTTCTATAGACTAGATCATACGACAAGGAGATCAAAATATACAAAAGACTTTATACGGTATGACAATATACTACTGCCTTCTCTGTGACCACGCTGGACCCTTTTATGATGCCGGGAACAGATAGAAAAGTATAAAAGTGCAGCAAGCAAGCTACAATGGGTGGTCTCCCAGCTTCTCTGTCATCTATCCCTCGCCCTACGGCTTCTCCTCCATCTATCCCTCGCCCTACGGCTTCTCCATCTATCCCTCGCCCTAATTATATCTGTCTCTCTCCCTATGTGCACCGGTATCTCAAAAGGACTGATAAACACACTTTCCATCCTATTGATTGGTTTTGTAACTTAGGCCTGGTTCACACCTGGGCGTTTTTTAGCGCGTTCAAACGCTCAAACCCCGAAATCCCATTGTTTACTATGGGTATGGTTCACACCTGGGCGTATTTCAGCCCGTCTGAACGCGCTACAAAAATGGCCTACGCCCAAAGAAGTACAGGAGCTTCTTTGGGGCCTTTTTGATGCGCGTATCCATTGGGATACAGCCAGGTAGCCCTCGGAAACACGCGTTGTTGCGCGTTTTTACCACGAATCGCGGTAAAACGCGTGACAAACGCGCATATTCGATACGCCTAGGTGTGAACCCAGCCTTAGAGAAAGATCTCCTAATCAGCTATGGCGATATAAGGCACTATGGTCTGACCTTTTAGGTGCCAAGCACAAAAGATTCAAAGTGATCAAACATTAACTTGATGAAGACTGCAGGGGCAACCTAAGCACAATGAAAACCTCGGAGACAGAGATATTTATTTAATATAAAGAAAAGTTAGCAGTAACCCTTGATTAAAAGCTCATCAATAACAAAGAGTGTGTATAACAATCAGTCTGTGGACCACTAGCAGTCTGTAGACCTACAGCTTACTGCATCTGACAACTAGCTGGCCATGGATTGTAGTAATCAATTGCGAATATAAAAACTTTGTATAGAGACCTTGTAAATATAGATATTATTAGAATTATTAGCTCCCCCAACAAGTACACAAAACGTGCACAGAAATGTGCAAAACGCTTGTCGCACGTTTTTCATGCGCTTGCATTGAAGTCCATGCTGCCAAACGTGCTGTAATCTGCCTGAAAAAAGATAATGTACCTTTTCCAGCGTTCAGCGTTTTACCACTTGCGACACACGCACACGGGTAAGTTCACTTTCCCAAGTAATTTGGCAAAATCTGGCCCCCTCACACCCCCCCGCTTTGAGCAAATGGTCCTTCCCTCCACCAGTATGGGTGTGCTATCTGTACCCCATAATGCAGTCCAGTGCAGCCCTGCGCTAGGGATTTTCAATTTCACTTGCAAATAGCGAGCACTCGGTCAGTGCGGTCAGGTCACCGCGCCGACCAATGAGAAGCGCTTCTTAGCACGATTAAATGCGGTTTTAGTTAAAATAATATTTTGTATGACGACAAGTAGATTGGTCCTTGGACAAGTAGTTTTTTTATTTTTTTTATTTCACACCCCTGCAGCAGGAACACTGGTTGAGAAACGCTAGTCCATGAGGCACGATGAGATGCATAGGATCAACCAACCTGCAATGAAAACTCCTGTACATGTCCGTTGATGATATACTCGTGTTGTAAGGAACGTGACCAATGAGTGACTTTCTAGAGTTGTAGAGGCTATACCACCAACTCAACAGGATTTCAGTTGCATTCAGCATCTGTACAGCAGATTCTTGTTTTTTTTCTAGTGTTGTTAATGTTCTAGAATCAGGAGCTCCGAATCAGTTTGTTTATATGAATACAATACAGAGCCTAAGTAGTGCTATTTCTTGACAGCCTCTCTATTATCTTATGGCATCCAGATAAACCCCCTAAGCAGCATTACCGGTCACAGTAGACTTGTCATACTACAACACAGCTACAGCCATGTGTAAGACAAATGAATGCCAACTATGTAGCTATTTTATGGCTCCTAGCAATAACCTGAATTCATCATTCTATTAAAGATAACCAATATACTTTGTATAAAAAAAACTAAATTTGAGCCTTGAACTGTAAACTAAAAAAAATTAAATATATTTATTTAAAAATAAGCTGCCCCCTAAGCTTTGGGGGTTTGTCCATTATGCTGTCAATGGAGCCAGCTTCTTGAAAAATAAAAAATCTGCCACACACAGGGCAGGGAACAAAAGTATCCCCCCTCCAGAAGGAAGGACAGTGTCGGCACCAATTCAGAGATGATTTGAGGATCTACAGCCGAGAGATACCCAAATACCATACATTTTTGTTAAATCTTAAAAATGCATTCAAATGCCTTAATTATTAAGTCCTGGGTTTAGTGTCACTTTAAAGGATCTGCTACTGACGTCTTGGTGCCAGGTACCACAGCATACCTACAGAGATCTAGTGGTGTCCGTGCCTCGACGGGTCAGAGCTGTTTTGGCGGCAAAAGGGGGCCTACTCAATATGAGGCGGATGGTCATAATTTTATTGTTGATCCGTGTATATACCAGGTGGACAAATGACTATGGAAATCAGGAGCCATTCTGTCCAATCCAGGAGGTGTTGTAAAGTAGCCACCGCTCCAAGCTCACTCCCGTGATGGGCTACAATCTCACGTTTAGTTTACTAATTTGTATTGAGATTATAGTGAAGCTTGGAGCTGTGACTACTTGAAGGGTTATTAAACCCTCCTGTGTTTTTGCATATATCTACTGCTAGCTAGCAGTAGATATATGCAAAAAGTGTAAAAAAATAAATAAATAATGCTTTAAACTTACCTGCGTCTTCCCCGCACGCTCCCGTCCGAAAATGTGAAAATTCTCGGGCAGCCGCAGAGCATCTTGGGGCGGGCGCATGCGCAGTTCACATTTTTGGCCGGGAAACGAGGAGAGACACAAAGTAAGTATATGGACGCGTGCCAGCAAGGACAGAGGAGTCAGCGCTGGATAGGAGACCAGCCGCATCGCTGGAGAGAAGGCTGAAAACTACAGGAAAGAAGATCGGATTAAGAAAGATCATTTAAAGTGCCATTAAACCCTCAGATTTTTTAACATAAAACAATACTGTAATGTGTGCCTTACTGTAATCCATGGTTGTTTCCCTTCTCTTTGCTGCTCTTCCTTTTAAATCCGTATCTCTTCTCATGCTGGGCAGAACTTCTGTTTTGCAGCAGACTGCCTTGTCTCTGCAATAGCTACATGGTGTCTGTGTGTAGGTTTGTAACCTGGGCCAGCACTACAGGAAGAGGCACTCAGCTGAAAAGGGAAGTTCTCCCCCAGCATGAGAAGAGATACGGATTTAAAAGGAAGAGCAGCAAAGAGAAGGGAAACAACCATGGATTACAGTAAGGCACACATTACAGTATTGGTTTATGTTAAACAATCTGAGGGTTTAATGTCACTTTAAGGTAAGTGCTTTAATTAACATGGGGGGGTTATCTTTTACTTTAATGTCACTTTAACACGCACAGGAACCATGGAGAACAAAAGTAGCCACCCTCCAGAAGGAAGGAAGGACAGCGTCAGCACCACTTCAGAGATGATTTGAGGATCTACAGCTGAGTGATACACAAATAAGATACATTTCTGTTAATAGTTGGGGTACTTGAAAGCATTTTTAGGATTTAACTTCTGAGTTTAGTGTCACTAAGTCCTGTAAGTTGCGAGGTGAAGCCTCCATGGATCGGATTCATCGGAGCGCATAATCCTGCTGAAAGAGGCCACTGCCATCAGGGAATACCATTTTCATGAAGGGGTATATTTGGTCGGCAATAATGACCACTGAGAGGTGAAGTGAATAACATTGATTATCTCGTTACAATGGCACCTGGAAATGGGTGGGATATATTAGGCAGCAAGCAAACATTTTGCCCCTGACGTTGACGTGTTGGAAACAGGAAAAAAAAAATGAACAAGCGTTAGGATTTGAGGGACTTTGACAAGGGACAAATTGTAATGGTTAGAGGACCGGGTCAGAGCAACTCCAAAACTGCAGCTCTTGTGGGATGTTCCCGGTCTGCACTGGTCAGGACTGACCAAAATTGGTCCAAGGAAGAAATTCCAGTGAACCGGTGAAAGGGTCACAGAAGGCCAAGGCTCATTGATGCACATGGGGATTAAAGGCTGACGTGTGTAGTCTGATCCAAAAGAGCTACTGTAGCTCAAATTGCTGAAAAAGTTCATTCTGGTTCTGACAGAAAGGTGTCTTAGCACACAGTGCATCGCAGTTTGTTGCGTATGGGGCTGTGTAGCAGAACTGGACCCAACAGCAATGGAAGAAGGTGGCCTGGTCTGATGAATCCCGCTTTCTTTTACATCATGTGAATGGCCGGGTGCATGTGTGTTGCTTACCTGGGGAAGAGATGACACCAGGATGCACTAAGGGAAGAAGGCAAGCCGGCAGTGTGATGCTGGGAAACCTTGGGTCCTGCCAAGTTTTAGCTGTTCACTTGCCCTTCAAATTCTCCAGATCTAAATCCAATTGAGCATCTGTGCTGGAAAAAAGCCCAATCCATGGAGGCCCCATCTCGCCACTTACAGGACTAGGTAGTGACAGGATCACTGCTAGTGATAGTTTCGTGCCAGATACCACAGCATAACTTCAGAGGTCTAGTGGGGTCCATACTTTGGGTCAGGACTGTTTTTTTGCGGCAAAAGAGGATCTATTCATTATTAGGCATATTGTCAATGTTATGTTATGGCTGGTCAGTGGCTATACATGTTACTTACAGTATGGGTGTTAAGAATATTAACTTTATTTAGAAAAAAAGAATTGTGAGGGGGAGGGGCTTACATCACACGTGCTGTGATGTCACACGCCGTGCGGCTGTGATTCGCTGCATGATTTATTCCGGGGAGATTTAAACGCAGCCTGCGGGCATTGCATTTCAGATCATTTTCCCAGCTGGGGGGAGGTGGATGCTTGTGGACTCCATTGCTGATATGACCCACATACAACACAAAAAGAGGTAAGCCTCATATAATTTATGAATAGATACAAAGTGGGTTCCTGTCTATTTGATCTCCCCGGAAAGCCCCTACTGGAACATCGTACATACTATTACCAGCTCTCCTGCTTTACCTTTGCCTTACTAACCCTCCCCTCCCATCCCTCTGCTCCCACGATTTGCGTGTGTTGGATGATCTAATAGCTATGAACTGTCAGGTATGTGAAACGCCTAACTCAAACAGTTGAATCAATTATGCAAAATGGCCAATATGGATTTTCAGGACTCTTGAGGAAGCGATACCACAAAACGCGTCGAGTCTGTACAATTAAGTACATTATTTGTTATATTGATACAGTCAACTGTGTATGTCATTACTGTATATTTGATTGCAACAAACAAAAATGGACACATGGCAATTTTTGTTTTTACTAACATTTTAATGTATACTCATTAAAAAATGTAAAAATGCAATTTTAGATACATATTGTCATTCAGTTCTTGGCACCCCGAAACCCCCAAGTTGTTTATGTTCTTGAAGAATATTAGCTGAACACCAAAGAGCAGTATACATTTCCATCTTCATCTCTACTAACTCTCCTAACATACAGTTCCTGTTGACCCTAAAAGAATATATTAAGCAAGTCACTTCCAATCTTTGGCAGACAACTGCATACACATCAGTAACCAAAACTGCCAATTATGCCGTCACCCTTCCAGATAAAAACCTTGCTGGTCCAGAGGGGACATACTGACATCTTATGTAGGCACATCCCTGTTGGTAAGAGCCTAAAATGCTCTTAGATTTTCTCCCACCATCCCTACAAAGCTCCTTCCCTCCTACTCCCATTCTTCAGACAAGGCCTCCATCTGTACTGGGGAATCTTGGAAGTATAAATCAAGTTGCTGACTTCATGGCAATAGAAAGTGATGAGGGTACAACTGCAATTGATTGCATACACAAATAGAAAATCAGCTCTGTATTCCCTGCAGGTACAAGTGGTTTCAAGGTTATTATAATGTTGATAAAGACATTTTCCAGTGAACAATCATGAAGGTTGAGCTCTACACAAAAAGGTACAGTATGTAGAACTCTTGCATCGCAACACTAGGGTGACACTACCTGCATGGTAGGTTAATTGACTGGCTCCTTTTTAAATTGGTCTTGGTATTTGTAAGTATGCCTTGAGGGAAGGGACTGCTGGGAGTCTACTGATTACCCTTTTTTTTTTTACAGGCATTTATATGTTGCTGGCAGTAAAGTGGCAACGGGGGGTTTAGATATACTAAACGACTTTAACATGAAATAAAAGTAATGCCTTAGACATGCCACCAGATGTGTTTGTTCTTATCACACAGATCAATCAAAGAAGAGTCCTACCAATAGGAAGCTGTATATTTTTCTTGGTAACAATAAACACGGTGAGGGGTTTTAATCCAGTTTTGATAAATTCCCCTCGCTGTATATTTGATTTGGCAGAAAATTTTATAAGCACTGTAAGCATCAAACAATTTTTTGATTTGTTTTAAAAAACAAGAAAAAGCCAAAAACCAGAAGACAGGCTACACACAGGGGAGGACTGCTGTGGGAATGACACAATTACAGCTCGGTAGTATGTTTATTCTACTGTACTGGCATCATGAACTCTCTCTTCAGAAGCACCCGGGTCATGTGGCGTGTAGACCCAGTGATTTAGGAAATTTGGGCTTTCATTTTCTTCTCATGGTGCAGACAAGAAAGAGCCGCCGTTCTGCTCATTCAAACATGAAACATTAAAAGACCTCAGAACGAGAAGAAGATATTCTAATAAAAGTATTTGCCAGGAACTGTGCTCTCAGCTGGCCATACATATAAATAAAATCTTAATGCGTTCTGTATTTAACCAGTTGACATCCGCGGTGTTAAACCCCCTTCCCATCCAGGCCATTATGGGGTGCCGCGAACGAGCACATCTAGGCGATCGGCGGGCTATGGATCCGCTGATCGCCTATATGTCAAACACCCGGTAACGGGTGTGTTTAATGGTCGGGTCTTTTCTGCCCGTGCGTGCCCGCTAGGGGGCGCGCGCGAGCAGAAAATTGCCGTCTGGAGACGGCAACCCGCAAATGCAGCAGTGCCGTCCGTCCGTTTTTTACTACGGGCGGACGGCAAGAGGTTAAAATCATTAAAATATTAAATATGAACTGAACTATGGCAGCTGTTCCAAAAAAGGAGACAGAGTGCAAAGGACTAGTCACAAGTATTGTCTTAGGGTGACACCCTCTGGCAGGTGACGCAGGCTCACACAAGATGCAGGGTCTAAGCACCAGCTGGTCTTCACCAGTGCTCCTGGTGGTGGAGATGGGCTCTTGCTGCAGGCTTGTACCAGGTCGCAGCTCCCATGATCACCCTGCCAGGGGATGGGCGAGAAAAGAAAGGCTATGGTGCAGAGATTGTAAATGGGGCAGTAGGCCAAAGTGTGGTCAGGATTAGGCAGGGGTCTTGGCAGGCAATAAGCAGAAAGTGAACAGACAGTCTGGTTTGGCAACCAGTAAGTAGCCAAGACAGGTTGGCAAGATCATAGTCGAGTCCAGGCAGGCGTCAAGGCAGGCAGCAAGCAAAGATTCATCAGGCAGTCCAGGTTGGCAAATGAAAAAAGAAAACAGTTTACCCAGAGTACCAGACCCAGAATTAATTAGAATAAATGAATTCATTAGTGACTCTCAAAGAAGTCAAAACCTCCAGCTGCTTTTACAAGGCATAAATGGAAACAAGAGATAAAACACAGATTGGTTAACTCAAAGTGCAGCTATTAAAAGGAGGGTCGGAGAGTCACATTTAGTACAAAATTAGTTTAATTGGTTAAAAATGAATGAACAATATTATTGCACCACTTAAGTCCAGGTTGGCAACAAGCAGTGCGAAGGCAAGGCAGGAGACAAGAGAGTAGTCAGGTCTAGGCAGGGATCGAGGCAGGCTGCCAGTACAGAGTGGTCTGGGTCAGCAAAAACAGAAACAGGCTTGAGCATTACTGTATAGCTCTAAGCAAAATAAAGCTGAATCTGAAGCAACTGGCATGGCTGAATCAGGTTGCATGGTGTAGCACTGCTGACTAGAGCAAGCCTGCTGGATGACTCTATGTTTAATGACCACTTATGGTTCCACCCCCCACCCGCTTGTACTCCCTCCCTGGTGTCTGTGAATGCTGGCACCATGGTGTACTCACCACTCCACTGCTTTGCTGTCCGTATGAGGAGGCCCAGCATGCTAGTGGAAATTGGAATATCCACAACATGGCTGCATACAAAGGGAGCATGGATGGCCACCAACAGTTCCACCTTTACCCCACTCTACCAGAGGCAACACAGAGGAGAATTCTGAGCCTAACTAAATGTGAGTAAGGGAGGGCTCAACTAGAGCCTCTGTGACCACGAGGATAGTTGCTTCTCCTCAGGGCAGAGAAGAAACCTTGGGAAAAGAGATGGGGGAGAGTGGGTCCAACAATTAGGATAACCAAAAAAGGTTAATCCTAGCTAGGACAAGCCCAGGCATGCAACCGTCCAGGTCCACTGTCCCCTAGTCATGGGGGAGCATACACAGGGAGGCCCCTGCAACTAGCATGAAGGCCTATGGAAAAATAACAAACAATGCTCATGTTAGGCCGGAGGAAACACAATAACTGAGGTTGTTGGGGGGGACCACCCCTTTTATTTTAACTGTGGATGATGTCTTTCCTGTTTTAAGTGGCTGGATCCTCTCCCCTGTGTTGTCCTGTAGGATGAATTAGGTACACATGTGCAAAACAAAAACATTTGTTTTCAGGTGAAACAAAATGAAAACGGAAAACGTTTTCATTCGTTTCGTCAAAGGAAACTAATTTTTATGTTGTTTCGCATTCGGAGGCAACGAATCCGCACACTGAAACCACAGAACGAGCGGCAGCCATATCGGCCACCGGCGCGTCGCCATTTTGGAGTAGATCTAGGTATACCCCAAGATGGCGGCGCCCGCATGTTCCAAGTGCCGCCATCTTGGTGTATACATAGATCGACTCCAAAACGCGACGGCAACTGGTGTGACATAACCATCATGCGACGTGACGCGCTCCGCGTCCAAGATGGCAGCGGGCGTGCACAGAACATGCCAGCGGCCATTATGGCCGCCGGCGTGTTCTGAAAACAAACTAATGTATGCCTGAATATTGTTTTAGTAAATTAGGGCATATATTACATTCGTTATTTCGGCTTCAGAATAACTGCCGAATCAACTGATTTTCGTTGATTTGCAGGTTCGTCCGAATCTGAATGTCTAGAATTGGGGGAAAAAAGGGCAGCTGGTTTGAAGACACAGTATTACTGTATAGCTCTTAATAAAATCAGGGTAGCTGGTTTGAAGACACAGCACAGGTCACTTCCAGATCCGATATGAATACCCGTCTAGATCAGAGGGCATGCTCAGCATCGCTTCAAGGAGTTCTGCAAGTTTTGGCACGGATTCTGAGACTACTATTGGAAATACTTTCCGGGGTGACATCTAAGTACCTTTGATCATACCCTGAAGATATACAGCTGTTACCTAGGCGCATTCACATACCAGGAAGGGCACAGCTATTTTCAGAAGGAATTCAAGACAAAAACAAAACAAAACAAAACAAAACAAAACAAAACAAAAAAAAAAAAAAAAAGGAACAATTTGGTACAATTAGCATTTCTAAATGATCCCCGTACCATAGCAAATCATTGTTTGAGTTCAAGTCCACTTCAATAATAAAATATTTGCAGATCTTTAGATTTTTTTTTTCATAATTACAGCAAGTTCACATTTTACAGTTTGCAGATCTCTGAAAACTCTATGTACCAAATAAGCCATATTGTTTAACCAGTTGACATCCGCGGTGTTAAACCCCCTTCCCATCCAGGCCATTTTTCAGTATTCAGCGCTGCGGTACTTTGACATTTATTCCGTCATGCAGCGCTGTACTGAAATGAATTTTATACCCTTTTTTGGGGACAGATAGAGCTTTCTTTTGGTGGTATTTATTCA
>NW_017307502.1:510650-520825 GCF_000935625.1 Nanorana parkeri
GGGCTATGGACCCGCTGATCGCCTATATGTGTAACACCCGGTAACGGGTGTGTGCACTGATCGGGTCTTTTCTGCCCGTGCGTGCCCGCTAGAAAAAAATTGCCGTCTGGAGACGGCAACCCGCAGATGCAGCAGTGCCGTCCGTCCGTTTTTCTACTACGGGCGGACGGCAAGAGGTTAAATTACAGAAAGGACTCTAAAATAAAACACATAGAAAACTGAACGAGGGTGATATGTCTGCACAAAAAAAGTTGTACAATAGTTGTAAGGTGTATGGCCACCTTTACAACATCAAACAAGCTTGCCAATTCATCAAATTGCTTTTAAAAAAAAGTGAAACTAAAAGTTTGAATTATTGATTAATACAAATAAGCGATTAAACCTCAAATGACTAAATGATCAAATTGAACTCTGTATGGGCACCTGTACTGCTGAGACAACTTACCAAAAGGAATGTGCGGAAGCGTCACTTTCTCTGCAGTCTTTGCTGCAAACTGAAGAAGATCTCAAGTATATCTATGATATGCCACCCGAATTTGTGATGTATGTAGAACAAACGGTTGTAGTTGTGCACATGTCTGGGCCTCATCTGGCATATATAGAGCTAATTATCTTCTACAGTGTAACAAAACTCATTGCAGGCAGCAGAGACCAGATGGAATTGTTGTGATGTGCACCAAGAGACTGGTTGGTTCAGCAGGCCCTGCTATTGGGCTGTACATTTTCCTTCCAAGTCCTAATATATAACACGCCGTATGTCCTAATGTATCACAGTGTATGTAAATGATAAAAGCAGCAGTCTAGAGCACAGATCTATAAAAAGGACGGGAGCACGCATGTGAGCACGAAGTAACAAGATACAATGAATGAATGATCACGTCCTAAGAACGGACTCCCATCTCAAACCTTTAGGCTGGGTTCACACCTAGGCATATGGAATATGCGCGATTTGCGGTAAAAAAAACGTGCGACAAACGCGCATTTCCGAGGGCTACTTGGCTGTATCCCAATGGAAACGCGCGACAAAAACGCCCCAAAGAAGCTCCTGTACTTCTTTGGGCGTAGGACGTTTTGTAGCGCGTTCCTACGGCCTGTAATACGCCCAGGTGTGAACCATACCCATAGGAAATAATGGGATTTCGGTGTTTGAGCGTTTTGCAAAGCGTAGGAACGCGCTACAAAACGCCCAGGTGTGAACCGGGCCTTATGGTTATCCCAAAAACCTGTGCCTGCTACTTTCCAACATCATTTATTAGTTTTAAAAAATGTGTCCGTGCACATGATAGGCTTTTTGGAGACCCGGCTGTTAATAGGTTAAGGAAAATATTTCCCATTCCAGCACTGTGCCAGTAAACAGGCGCCATCAGAAGGAACCGATGCATGGGGTGAGGATTAAATACTGATTAGCCTCCCTGCTCTCTGTAAGAAAACAATGGCTGTGGCTTTAGGATGATAGAGAGGATTGTTTCCCATACATAAGCATTATATTCATGATGTTAGCTGTTCTCAGATTTCTGAAGGCACAAAGGGTCAAAATGCCAACCCAGGAACTACAGACCAGTTAGTCCGACATCCATAGTATGCAAACTGTTAGAGGGAATTATTAAGGACTACTTAGTGGAATTCGTCCAGGATCATGGCATAATAACTGATAAGCAGCATGGATTTAGGAAGGATTGTTCTTGCCAGACCAACCTGCTAACCTTTTACGAAGGGGTAAGTAGAGATCTGGATGGAGGGAGGCCGGTGGACGTAGTGTATCTGGACTTTTCCAAAGCATTTGATACGGTGCCACATAAACACTTGTTATACAAGCTAAGGGCTATGGGCATAGATGAAATAGTGTGCACATGGATAGAAAACTGGTTACAGGAACGTGTACAGAGAGTATTGATAAATACCACCTTTTCAGACTGGGCTGAGGTCATGAGTGACGTGCCCCAAGGTTCTGTGCTGGGCTCCAATCCCCTTCAACCTGTTTATTAATGATATCGGGGAGGGAGTGAATAGCCATGTCTCAGTGTTTGCTGATGATATGAAAATTGGGAGGGTAATAGACACGGATTTAGACATTGCAACATTACAGTAGGACCTGGATAAAAATCGTGGAGTTTGCAACTGTGTGGCAGATGAAGTTCAATGTCGACAAATGCAAGGTAATACAATTTGGAGTGAAAAATAGGCAAATAGACTATACTCTTATGGGTGTGCCACTACGGAAGTCGGAAACGGAGAAGGATTTGGGGGTCATTGTAGACCGCAGATTGAAGAATAGCTTGCAGTGCCAGGCTGCTGTAAACAAAGCAACTAGAGTCCTGTCATGCATTAAGAAGGGGATGTATTGCAGGGACAAGTCTATAATTTTGCCACTTTACAGATCGCTGGTTAGGCCACATCTGGAGTATGCGGTCCAGTTTTGGTCACCGGTACTTAGAAAGGATGTCCTTGAGGTACAAAAAGTCCAGCGGAGGGCAACCAAACTCATTAAGGGGTTGGAGGACCTGGACTATGAAACAAGGTTGTTAAAATTAAATATGTTCTCTTTGGAGGTCAGGAGGTTGGGGGGGCATGATTTTCCTGTATAAACTATTCAAGGGTGACAGCAACATTATTAACAAACTCTTTACGGTCAGCTCCGTAACAAAGACCAGAGGGCACAACCAAAAATTGGTGGAAAAAAAAATTCAGCACACGGGGCACATGGGGTTCTTCACAGTTAGAGCGGTTAAGGTCTGGAACTCTCTGCCGCAGGAAGTAATTTCAGCTAAGAGTGTGGAATCATTCAAGAAACTCCTGGATGAGTTCCTTGGAGACCGTAACATACAGGGGTACAGGTACGCCTAAGAGCGAAATCATACATGGACTCGCACGCACACACCAACTCAAAACATAAATGCACACACGCAATAGGTTGGACTTGATGGGCTTAAGTCTTTATTCAACCTCAAATACTATGTAACTATGTAACATGAAATCTGCTGCTCCCATATACAAAGCACTAAAGAAGGCTGAAACTATATCTATTTTTTTTACCAGTTTTGGGCAGTGTAGGAAAGGCCTAAAACCTCTCTGTGCTTTTTGGGTCACCGTCTTCACTCTGTGGGGGGAATTTATCAACACTGGAGCAGAAAAAAGTTGAAGCAGTTGCCTATGGCAACCAATCAGCTTCTCCCTTCAGTCTGTTCAGTTAAGCTTTGAAATGGAAAGGTGGATGCTGATTGGTTGTCATGCACAGCTGCCTCAGATTTGGTCTGCTCCGGTTTTGGTAAATCCCCCTCTGTCTCCATAGGGGAGAATCCAAAAAAATGGGAATATAGACTTTCCCTTCTATTCAAAACTAGAAAGCGCAGAGTCATTTCAACTCTGCCCCCAACTCTGCCCCCCTCCAAACTTGCCTGTCCTGAGAGTGAGCATTAACCTGACCAATGCACCATTCAAGACATACAAGAAATAGGTGAAGACGCTCCAGATGTGAATAGCTGAGGACAGTCGCTTTTAAGAGGAAACTTTACTGTTAGGGGCTTTGGGGGAATATCAGGGTGTAAACAAAAGCCTGATATTTTCCTTTGAAAATGTTATGAATGAACAGGACAGTGCTCCTGTCTATTCATAAACTGAGGAGATAGTATCCGTTACTATGTCCACAATCATAAATGAACTGGAAGTGATGTAGGGCACTTCTTGCTCATTCACAACTGGGGATACAGCAACGATATCCTCCGTTAATATCCAAGAGACACCAGGACTCACAGCTCCAATTCCACCTCCGACTGTCAGTCCATGTACAGACCAAGTGCAGGCTACTGCGTGCTCCCACTCCTCTGGCAATATTTGTACAACCAGCCGCACAAAACCAGAATCTGTAAAATCCAGCTTTATTGTAATTACTTCCAAATAGGATTCAAAATCAAGCATGTATAGCAAATACACCACCACCACATCCCTCCCACACATGTCACCACCTAGGCTCAATCATAAAAGGTCTACGATTAAGCCCAGGCGGTGAAACGCGTGAGGAGCGGTGGAGTAGGAGAGATGTGGTGGTGCATTTGCTATACATGTTTGATTTGGAATCTTATGTGGAACTTATTACAATAAAACTGAATTTTACAGATGCTGGTTTCGTGCAGCTGATTGTAAATAACTGAGGAGATATCTGTACAAACACTCGGATATCAGTATTGATCGCTGACTGCTCCGCCTGTCACAGGAGGCCGGTCTCTTCTGCCACATCGCCCACCCCCCCCGGCCCCCAGCTTCTTTCCTCCCTTCTGGATCAGCTTGGTGCCCTCTCTGATCCCCGCTGCCACTGGGGGGCGGAAGAGACACAGACCGACACCCAGGGGGAGGAGAGAAGCTAGGAATACACCACATTTTGGGCATTTTGGAACTATCTGCATTTTGCCCATAGTATCATTTTCGGCCAACGAAATTTCGGTGCATCACTAAGATTATATATTTTTTTCTAACTTTGAATGCAAGTAATGTCCCCCCAACCTTCCCACCTCTTATTTTTGAATAGCTTTAATCCTCTGGCCTGTCCTATGTTTGTGGCAGGCAGTCCTTCCTTTTTCCCGGATAGAGTAGAGCATTTAATGCACAAGGTCCATTCAGTCCAGGAGCACAGGAAGTAGTGCTAGGTTTACAGGAAGTAGGTTGAATGAAGCCAGCCATCATCCAAAAGGAAAGGAGGCATCTAGTGACAGGAAGGAATAATGACAGGGGGGCAGCTCCGGATTGAGGGAGAGTAGTACAACAGTAGCTGATTTTCACTTTTCCTGGACATTTTCTTTTGTTTTAAACTGTTGTTCAGCTTTAGGAGCCACTGATTAATGTAAAGCAATCACTGTCTTCTCCCATAAAACTAACATTTTCCGAGCAACTGACCGGGATCAAACAACAAAAACAGAAGTGTGAAATCAATTGTGGGTATATCAGCCATAGACAACCTGCATGTGTAAACAGGAAAAAACGGGAGAGCTGCCGACATAACAGACAGAGAGGAGTCATGTTCTACATTAATTTAAAAAAACACAGAGGGGAAACCAATCAGCTTCTTTCTTTCATTTTCAAATCTTAACTGAACAAACTGAAGAGAGAAGCTGATTGGTTGCAATGAGCAACGGCTCCAGATTTTGTCTGCTCCAGTTTTGATAAATTCCCCTGTCTGTTCTGTATCACACAGTGACTTAGACAAAGCCCTGCCCATTGCACTCTCAACGCAAACACAAAGCAATCTGCCGAGTTTTCAATCAGCGCAGATAGAACTTTACTGAGTTTGATATTAAATTCTAACAAAAACAATAAGGCCTTCAGAGTACACCAGCGGCAACATTGTAACACAACTACTGGCGTTAATGAGTCCCAATACAGGCCTTGTCAGAAGGGACATAGTGCTCACTACGCCCCAAGAATTAATTTAACCCCTTCATGACTGAGGCTAGAGCTGCAGCTAACGATTATTTTCAAAATCGATTAGTTAGCCGATTATTAAGTTCGATTAATCGGTTAATCGGATAAACAACGACGGAATGGATCCCGACAACTCTGTCTGGATCCACCCAGCTGCGCGAGTGACAGCTGGCTCTGCCTATCTAGAGGCAGAGCCAACTGTACCCGCCCCCTCCCCCGTCCGTTCCGCCAGTCAGCGCTGGAGGATCGGACGGGGGGGGGATCCCTGCAGGGAGCCTGAGTGAGTCACTGCTCTCTGTAGGGATAGATCGAGAAGTGATCGAGCGACGGTATGCGCTTGCTCACTTCTCGATCTACTGAGCCGACCTGTGACCGTTTCATTGTCACAGGTCGGCTCAGAGAAAATCACTTGCCTCATAATTCTCCTTTAAGATGGTCATACACCTATAGATTGTCTGCAGATGTTCTAGGGTCAGATGGAAAAAGTGCCACATATTCCTCCATCTACGCTAAACTGTGTGGATGGAGGAATCTCCCACTGGGCCAAGCTTCAGTATCTTGCTAACTGGCCCCGCTGGCTCTCAAAACACCCAAACAATCTGATTGGATGCAGGCATTGCTTAGGTGTTTGGAGAGCCAGCGGGGCCGACTAGCAGGATACTGAAGCTTGGCCCAGTGGGAGGTTCCTCCATCCACACAGTGTAGCGTAGAAGGAGGAATCTGTTACACGTTTCCATCTGACCATAAAAATTCTGCAGAGAATCTATAGGGGTATGACCATCTTTACTGCTTCTCCCATACTTCTGAGGATAATATTTAGGAAAACAAGTCCTACCTTTCTCTGAGGAACCGTTTGCATAATGTTAGCTGGACATCATTCGCTTTCCTTAAAAGAAATTCCTAAAAAGGAAACAAAAAAAGTACTCAAAAGGTAATATACAAATGATAATTAACAAAAGCATAAGGAATAACAAGTACCCTGAAGATTTAATCTTTCACCAACATTCTTGGGTGAACTGTAATCCAATCGGTTACAGAACCTGCGCTGCCCAATCAGTCTAGGGTCTTATAGATAAAAAATAAACAGAATAATTCAAGAACGACCTCTAGCTCAGCTGCTGTGAAGGAATGGGAAACTATGCATCTTGGGCCAGTAGTACTATCAAAAAATGTATGAAATGTTCCTGGATGTGTACATGTCAGAAGCTTGATGATCCTTATGAAAAAGAAATGTAAAGCAAAAAAAAAAGCTACAAAAGGTTTTGGATATCATTTGGAAGTGATGAAATAAGTTGAACTCCATAACTGTTGCCCATATCTAACGCAAACAATGAAGCTTGCTTTGGGTGGAGGGTGATAAGCAAAACTTGGGTGTAAAATACAATGTACATACCAGTGAATACTGAAAAAGAAGCCATAAAAAGCATAAACAGTCTACATGAACAGAAAGCAATGCCAAATATGAACGTTTCAGGTCACACATTTCGTCTTGCCTAATTAATGAAAAGAACTTTGCTCCAGTCTGTCACCAGAGATCCAGCTATTCCCCTGTTGGACACCATCATTTTGCCTCTGAGCTCTCTGGTTCCATTCTTCGACACCTACACCCCCACAGGTCACAGGGGTCAGAGACTGGAACCATGGCGCACAGCGGGGGACTGGGCATTCATCACATCCAAAAGTGTGTCAGATACGGAAGATCATCCAGCTGAAACTGGTAGCGGGAGAGGTAAGCATTCACCCTTTTCTTTAGGGTTTACCAGAGAACTTCAGGGGACCATTATTGGAGTGTGGGTAGCAGCAAAGTTAAGCTGGGAAGGGAAGGGAAGAAGGCAAGCCGGCAGTGTGATGCTGGGAAACCTTGGGTCCTGCCAAGTCCTGGATCTAAATCCAATTGAGCATCTGTGCTGGAAAAAAAGCCCAATCCATGGAGGCCCCATCTCGCCACTTACAGGACTAGGTAGTGACAGGATCACTGCTAGTGATAGTTTCGTGCCAGATACCACAGCATAACTTCAGAGGTCTAGTGGGGTCCATACTTTGGGTCAGGACTGTTTTTTTTGCGGCAAAAGAGGATCTATTCATTATTAGGCTTACGTCACACGTGCTGTGATTCGCCGCATGATTTATTCCGGGGAGATTTAAATGGAGCCTGCAGACATTGCATTTCAGATAATTTTCCCAGCTGGAGGGGAGGTGGATGCTTGCGGACTCCATTGCTGACATGACCCACATACAACACAAAAAGAGGTAAGCCACTATATACCTCACATATTCTGAAGGTTCCTGAGCCTAAAGCTGCCCACACACCTGACAATTATCTGCAGTTTCTGTGGTCAGATGGAAAAAGTGCAACAGATTCCTCCATCTACACTTTAAGGTGCCCTTACACTGTGCGATTATCGCAGGAAATCCCGCGATCGTGCGATAATCGCAAAGTGTATGAAAGGCGTGCGACCGTTTTTACTGTACGGTCGCACGTCTTTTGTTTAAGGAGCATGTTCGAAAGCCAGCCTGGTTTGTGGCATGCTCGGGAGACAAATGCCGAACGGGTCGGTGTGCGCACGCGCACACTGCCCGTTCAGCATTGCGGTCATCGGAAGCCCGCCCCTCAGCGGGGCGGGCTTGCGATGATCGCAAGTACGATCTGCCTGTCCAAGATTTTTTTTATTACTTTACAACCATCGCAAGACTAAGGTCTTGCGATGGTTGTAAAGTGTATGGCCACCTTAACTGTGTGGATGGAGTAATCTCCACCTGGGCCAATCTGTTGCAGTTTTTCCATCTGACAACAGAAAATCTGCAGATAATTGTAAGGTATATGGGCACCTTTAAGTTGCCCATACACTGCACGATTCTTGTACGAGAATTGCGGGAAATCCCGCGACCGTACTATAATCGTGCAGTGTATGGAAGGTGTGCGACTGTTTTACTGTACGGTCGCACGTCTTCCTTCGAACCAGCATGCTAGAAAACCCGCCGAGAACTGCCGAACGGGCCGGTGTGCGCCCGCGCACACTGCCCGTTTGCAGTCATCGTAAGCCCGCCCCTCATTACAGTCAGTCATCGGAAGCCCGCCCCTCAGGGGGGCGGGCTTGCGATGATCGCAAGTACGACCTACCTGTCCAAGATGGGCAGATCGTACGTTTTTTAAAGTACTTTACAACCCTCACAAGACAAAAGTCTTGCGAGGGTTGTAAAGTGTATGGCCACCTTTACACTATATTGCCAAAAGTATTGGGACAGCCCTCCAAATCATTGGATTCAGGTGTTCCAATCACCTCTATGGCCACAGGTGTATAAAATCGCGCACCTCGGCATGCAGACGCTTCTACAAACATAGCGCATGCACGTGGCTGATCAAGATGGACCCTCACTGATCGGCTCCGCGCCAGAAAGGGAGAAGTGAAGACCTATTTTGGCTATCACGGGCCCCACTCACTGTAACCACAGGTGCCTCAAGATCCGGGCTCACCCCGCCGATCGAAAGATACCACCGTGTCCTGCACTAGGAGTCGGGGTGGCAAGTTGAGCCAGACCACGCTACACGAGGCCCTGGGTCAGGCAGCCAACAAGATGGTGCCGGCATCATTCTCGCCCTCCGTCCACCCTGCCTGGGCCCTCCGGAACCATGCGGATGATGCCGAACTCTCCCTCACCCACTGGCTCGTTTGGATGACTGTCCCATTATAACTGCTCTTTTTTGCCCAGTTGCTGAGCGTTGTTGCTCCCTTCAAGGGTGTAGCCACCGTTGACTCTACCCGGTATTGGTGTGGTAGTTACCCCGTTTGGTTGCCTATGGTTTCGGCCACACTCCACTGCATCATGGCCTTAGATCCTCAGGATCACTCTGCAGGGGGCCTTGGTTCCGCCTTACAGTGTCATCGGTTCCATGTTATGCTGTTGTTCTGTTCTTCATTTTATTTTGATGTGGGACTCCTCTGGTGCTAGCTTACCCCCTAGGTTTTTTGGCATCCGGGGGGGTATTCTGGCACCAGATCAAGCTGAAGATTCAGGCTCGCCCTGCAAAGATTTTCTTGTATTTCGTTTTCTCCTGTTATTTACCTGCATATGCTGCACTTCATGCTGTTATGTTACCGTAATGACCCCTCGGTCTACTAGTTATATACATCTGGGTTCTGTATTTTTTCTTATTAGCAGGTCTGTCTCCCGTTCTGGTTCACCCCATGCACCCTACCTTTCACTATCTTGGAAGGATCACTCTGCAGGGGGCCTTGGTTCCGCCTTACAGTGTCATCGGTTCCATGTTGCTGTTGTTCTGTTCTTCATTTTATTTTGATGTGGGACTCCTCTGGTGCTAGCTTACCCCCTAGGTTTTTTGGCATCCGGGGGGGTATTCTGGCACCAGATCATGCTGAAGATTCAGGCTCGCCCTGCAAATATTTTCTTGTATTTCGTTTTCTCCTGTCATTTACCTGCATATACTGCACTTCATGCTGTTATGTTACCGTAATGACCCCTCGGTCTACTAGTTATATACATCTGGGTTCTGTATTTTTTCTTATTAGCAGGTCTGTCTCCCGTTCTGGTTCACCCCATGCACCTACCTTTCACTATCTTGGATTTGGCGTTTGGCTGGATCCTAGCCTAGTGAACGACACCCCACCTTTTTGGTTCAGGGACTGTCTCTGGCCCTTTGGGAGTCTTCCCTCTCTGGTTCCCTCCCCTTTTTTCGAACATGCTAATTTCCTCCTTCATTCACTCCTTCCCCCCACTTCCCTCCCCTCTTACAAGTCTTAATC
>NW_017307503.1:0-5748 GCF_000935625.1 Nanorana parkeri
TCAGTGAATGGTGGTAAGTGGGAGTGTTTTCTGATTATAGAACTCGCTCGCAAATTCAGTCCATAGTAGGGTAGTTGAGATTCAGAATGTAGGCGGAAGCCCTTTTTCCTCACTAAACTAGCTGGGATTTTACTATTTCTGTATTCATAAAATATACTTCTGTCATGAACTCTTTCCATTGAGTTCCAATAAAACTTCCATTGGAATGAAGGCCACGCATTCTAGAAGATGTCTTATCTATGTTCTGGTTGTAAGTCTTGCAAATGGTGGCAGAAGGTTGTTTTGCTGTAGGCCTCCAGATGTGCAAGGTTAACCAATAGTTTAGTCTCCTTATTAACCCCTTCGTGACTGACAACATACAGTGTACGTCGCCAGCATTGGGGCTGTTTAAACAGACTCCCGGTGACTTTTGCCGCCGGGAGTCTGTTTAAACTTGTAGAGCCGACTGTCGGCTTTACAACAGAAGCGATCCTGGCGACTTCTGGGTCCCGAAGAAGGGGCCGCCGCCACCCCTGCCCCCACCCCCCGGCGTGCTTCCCGGGCTCCGTTGCCCCTCCTACGGGCCCGGCGATCTTTGTGTCTGCGGGGAGCTGGGGAGGAGGTCGACGGACTTCCGTTCATCGATCCCCCTCCCCGTTCTATGGGACCAGGAGCAATGCAGATAAAGTGTTGTGTTTGATGAAAATACCTCACAAAACTACAGTAAGAGCTTTCCACTTCACTTGCAGCAGGGTAGAGTCTGTAGGAAGGTCGGATAAAATATTAATAATTGTGGAGCATATGTTCATCATGCAGGAAACACCCAGTCGCAAGTTTTCATTAAGTCTCTAGACGAGTTGGCAAGTTGGTCTCTGGTATTTAAGAAGCCATGGGCTATTTGAAAGAAAAAAAAAAAAATGTAGGGGCTGCCTTACCCAAGAAAGTTGGAAATGGGGGAGCAGCTTATAGTGGCAAGAGAGTGATAGGTAGGAGGGAAAGAAAGCCTCACAAATAAGGGTGGTAGAGGGTAAAAAGGGAAGGTGGAACTAGTCAGAGCAGAGTCAGATCAGGTCCATGTAGAATAGTGCTGTATCAATTACTGTATGGGAAGAATATGAAAGGGTTATAAAAGAAAAGAAAACCCAAACAGGTGATTCAAAAGGAAGGAAACTGCTAGAGATCAAGCATAGTGGCCCAACCTTTCCAGGGCATACTTACTCAGGAGACCGGTCCTGCCCATGTATGAGATATGTATGGTGCTATGCATGCGTTCCAGTGGAAAACATTTTTTTGGTTGGTGTGGGGCTGTACATTAGCTGCAGTGCATTTTCAGCACATTCGTGCATTTCCAGACTAGACAAAATGTGACATGCATTATTTTTCTGACTGGACTTGTGAAAACTGTAACCCATAAAACATAGGGATACATGAGCCCACGGATCTGGTCCGGATGTCGTGTGAACAAGCCCTAACAGTTTGCAAACTGACAAAGCCAAGATTTACTTCAATTTATATCAAAAACATCTTTATCATAAATAAGTGCTTAAAAACATGATTGTAGTTGTAAACAGCCAAAATTCTTTACTTATAATGTGCAAGGTTATTTGCACCTCCAAATACCACTCCATTGTTGCAAAACAAAAAGGAATACCATACAGTGTTTTTTTTGTCATAGTTTGAGGTTGCCTCTTTTCGTTATCCATCCCATCTAATTAACCTTGCATGCGCCAGTCCGTCCTGGTTGGGCATTCTCCTGTGTGCAAGATTGTGGGTGCAGCATTCCATCTATGTATGCATTGGTTGCTTCCTGATTCAGTAGGTGATATTAAAAGATCAAAACAAAAGCATCAATTTAAAATTTCCCATTTTAGTTTATTTTTCTTTATGGCTGCTTCAGATTTCCTCCAAAAAGTAGAATTCCTGAAAAAGCTGGTGAAACACATTGAATCATAACCACTCCAAACATAAGAGGCAACCTCAAACTAAGTGACTGAAAAAAACAAAACACATTAAGTGGTTTTCCTTCTTATTTTGGAACAATGTTTTGGAGTGGTATTTGGAGGTGCAAATAAACTTGTAAAGAATTAAGGATGTTTACAACTACTACAATCATGTAGCAATCATAAGAAAAAAAGGTTTTAGATGTAAATTGGAATTCTTGGCTTGGTCACAAAGCACCTAAAACCCCCCATTTAAAATCGATTCTTTCATAACGATCTACTAGGCGTGTGGTGCTACTCACTCAGGGTTCTATACAAATCCTGTATTGCCAAAAACATTCTAACCCTAAAACAATAAAATTAAAACTAGCAACCAAAGTACTGGTAAGCCGAAATATATTTATTCTTGAGTTTAGTTATCCATCAAACCTACAAAAAGGATGAACATCCCATGTTGCTGTAATCACAGAACAGGTTTATACTGGTCCAGTGTGCAGACCAGGTGCTACAGCTGAATTCCAGTATGGACCATGCGGTTTCATTAGGACATGAGACGCAGTTATCCTACCCCACTCTAGTTGCCATTTTTTTAGTCCTCCCCTCCCATCTAGTACTACGTGCTACGACAACGCCTTGTACATGCCCAATAAATACTTATGCAACGTGAAGGCATTTGATACATCTTTATTAAAGTTTCTTGATACCACAATAACTATGCACAGTGTTGTATGTTTCTAAACCTGTAGCAGCATCTTCTGGGAAGAAGCTCTTAAATTAGCATCTTCCATTTATCTGCTGCATGTTTCTCTTGCATTGAGCATTTAAACAATACAATATAAGTAATTGTAATTGTAGACCAACCAATGCAGATGTAATATTTCAGTTAGGGAAAGCTGCATTACTACCTCCTCCCCAATAAAATAAAATAAAATAAAAACACGCAGCCAACAATTTCAGTATGCAAAATATTTATTTGATTTGGAAACATTCAGGGAACATGTAGTTTTCAGCCTATTAAAAAGAAAAAAGCCAAGTTACATATGAATCAAATAAAATAAGTAACAAAACATCTAAAAATCAGGACTAAGGGGCTTGTTCAGACCATGCCTGGACCAGATTCGTTTTTGTCGCACCTAAAATGCATCCCAATGTATTCCTATGGTATTTCTGGCCTCTGTTTCCACCAGTGCAGTTCGTTCTGAAGCGGGGGGAAATGCTGCATGCATTTTTTCTGGTCTGGAATGCATATATAAAAAAATAAACACCTCTGCACTGGAACATGTCACAAATGCACTGCGTTTGCAGATCTGCTCTGGCCATGGGGTGAACAAGCTCTTAGGGTAGAATATTTCAGATGGAAAGGGTAGCAAACACCAAACAAATATCAAAATTATTGCTGACCTCTCCTGAAAATAGCGTTCTCGCTGTCATGCTGATTTCCTATTTTTAAGTCACTAATACGCAACAAGTTTTTTTTGTTAGATACATTTTTACTGAAATATTTAGAAAAAACACTTGGGCCGAAGTGTTAAAAACTTCATGGGATGGATACAAGTTAAAATAAGCACAAGCAGCATTTTAAGCAGGAGTTTTAATTTTACTCCATCTGCATGCTTATTCTGGGTCAGTTTCTTAGAAAATACTGAAGCCCGAAACCAGGCAATTGGTATTTTCAGAAGTTGGTCAGCAAAGGGAGACTTATTTCTTAGTACAAGTTATTTCCTCTATAATAGACCAAGGAACACACACGCACACAGAGTGCCCATAGTATCCTGTAGAGGATTTTAATTTTGGTCACAGCGTAAGAACAGATGGTTTGCAGCCAAAAAAGCTCTCTTTGAAGTGACCGTAACACCAAGTATTCAGCAGAACTTAATTAGGAAATACCTTATTTGAAACTTCCATTCATTCTAGACAGGGGGAAACAAAGAACAAAACAGTGTTACAATTAAAAAAATAAATACATTTAAAATGAAGTTTTTATACATCTCCAAAGAATGTCCTACAGAAGGTCAGCTGCTGTATATACATACACAGCATCCATAAAGACCCGCTGAAGTTTTACTTTTTGGTCATGTCCACGGCAAACTAGAAACGGGAAATGCTAGTAGCCTTGGTAATGACCCACCACGCTCAACACAAAAACCAAGCAGAGTTTCACATATAACAAGGGTCAATAAAGGTCATCTGAAAAACATCCTTGAAAAGGGTAAAATTGGTTTAAAGTTGAACTCTAGAAAGCTACATACATAAAAAAACGCAACAGCCAAAAAGGTATGTGTAATATTGTAGTCAGAGCAAAGTCCCAATCGCACTACAACGGTCTCAAAGTCCACAAGGTATATGTGGTGCTCAATAATACAATATAAAGAATGAACTGCGCCAATAAGCAAGCTAACAGCTACAAGGCACTGGAATGTACACCCACTGTGAGTGTGTATAGTTATTCATATGTGGTGCTCAAAGTGACAACACGGACGGCGCCGTGCAAACACTAGTGATAAAGTATTTCACCAGCACACACTAGAAAAATCTTTAAAGTATTGATATGTTTATTCAATACCAGATGTCACACGCTGTCATACGGTGCTAAAGTTTCAGGTCCACACAGGGATACTTCCATCAGAGCAACAGTTACACATCATACATGTTATGCCCCAGAGAAGGTCTGACAAAATGCGTTGGAACAGATTTACAGCCATGTCAAACAGTAGGAACTTTACAGCACATTGGGATCAAGAACACATAGCAAGGATAGCCTATTGGAATCCCTGTAACTGCTAAGGCATACGAAAATGTGCACTGGTGAATGTGTTTTCTTTAAATATTTTTATCAACTGAAATCACTACCATGGGAAATAGAAATCCCCCTGATGGGAGTCACCAGGATATACTCATGTATCCTTAGCAATATACTACTAGGTTAATCAGAGGAGGTGGTGGCGAGTGCATGTATAAAAAGGCAGAAGTTTTAACACTGGCATTATCCAGCTGACCACAAGCATATCACAGAGAGGAACACTGCATGTCATCACAATAGCACATATGTGTGTCACTGGAAAGTGGACTAATTACAGTACAAGGTTTTGTAAAGTGCATCCGTTTAGAACACATCCACATTAGAGCAATGAGGCAAATACTAGATTGATTAAAAGAATCACCAGGTGTGCATATGTTGCTTTATATAACCAATTAGTGCATTTTATATCAATCACCATTCGGATTGAATATTTTTGCATGCTATTTACTTAGGACAGTAAGCGCCATAGGAGTGTGCACACGGAGTGCCTGGGCACACCCTAATCATCCCAAGTGTAACAAAACTACAACAGGTGCCATGTTTAAGTCACTGAGCCAGTAGAGAGATCAAACATTTGTGACCGGTTCAGCTATACTTATGGTTGCCACTGGATTCTGGGATTTGAGTCCTCTATGTGCTGTGTCCGCGTTTCAGGCCAGCTGAAACCTGTACATAAGATGCGAGACGACAAGGGCAAAAACAGGGGCCTGGTGTTCCAACTTGAGTGCGTGTGTGTCTCAATGCAATATGCTGCGGACACATAGCAAGCACCACACGCAAAGTTATGCATTTATTATTGGGTGTGATTACACATTAGGAGTGCTGCCAAGCCATCGCTATAAGAAAAGGATCCTTAACTGTAGAATACACATTTTTATATACACACACAAACTATGGGATACAGTCCAGCATATTAAAGTTATCATCTTCAATGATATAGCTGTTACCTGATAAATTCTGAATTTTTTCCACCTGTGGAGACCACATAAACCCTCTAAAAAAAAACAAAAAAAAAACAGATCACTACAC
>NW_017307503.1:6605-10727 GCF_000935625.1 Nanorana parkeri
GATACACATTTTTAATTTTTATGTGGTGGGAGGAAACCTTTAAATTCATTTATATTTTGTATCAGCATAAAAACCAGGTCTACAAACATATTAGGCTTGAAAACCAACGATGCCACTTACTGATTTATTATTGCACTGGTTATTGAACACCACAATAGGAAACAGCTATTGGGTGCAGATACCATACAGTGCACAGGTAATCATATTAGCCACTTACCTCTTTAGGAGCTGAAGTCTTTATCCTTTACAGACATCTAAAATATACAAGTCATTAAAGATCAAATGTCAGTGAAAAAAAATCCTGTTGCCTGGAAATATTTGCATATTGATTAAAACTTATTGTAATAATCTAGCTGTACTACTTTCCACCAGGTATTTCTGGGGAACACTATTGGCTTTTTCTAGGATACCTTTGATCAACCCAGTTGATCAAACAGTCAGGGCAGATATTTAGTATTCTCAGTTCTAGTCAGATATATAAAAGGTTAAGTTCACTCCTCAGTCACATAGCAGTTGAACAAAAACATAATCATCACTTGAACTGAAATACAGCAGTTTAGGTTGAACACAGTGGGAAGGCAATTTCTGCAAAACAATCACTAATCTAAACCGGACCATACACTCTTCCCACACAACCTGCGAGGACAGGAAAAAAAAAAAAAAAAAAGATTTCCTCCATACACGTTAAGAGTGGATGCATGAATCTCCCGCTGGGCAATTGTATTCGGACAGCGGTGAGTATGCCGTCAGAACACCCAGTGAAGGTAACCGATTGGCTGCCACTGTCCCCCTGAAAGTTTTCTGAATGGCTTTTTTGATTGAAAGATGCTGGCCAGAAGGCTGCAAACAGGGTCACCCCCTGAAAGAATTTCACAATGTATGGCCAGCTTAAAGCAGTGTCTAGGCAGTATAATATGTAAAAGCAAAATTTGACTAATGGCTCCCTTAAGCAGGTGTGTTCAACACCACCACCACAGAAAATGTAATAAGTGCTCATGTAGCACATCAAGGATCAAAGTTCTTCCACATCACCTGTATTGATGTCCACTCAGTGGTTTAGGAACTGATGCTACCTCCAGGACAGGATTCAACCAACATCCACCTAAAGATGAAATAAAATCTGCTAAATTGGTAGGCAGCACAAATAAACCAACAGCAGAATTTTGTTGTGCATAGTTATGCAGTTCTAACCCACTAAAACGTGTTTTAGGAGGCAAAGCAACTACAAATTTTATCCATGAGGCATTTCCAACTATATGAACTCACATAAAAGCCCCATCAGGATAGACCTCAAACACGTATATATGTATTAATGTTTTCAGATTAGCCAGATTTCAGAATTAAATTACTTTTTTTGGGGCCAGGCTCCAAGATCTGTTCCACCTTGCCATCTGAACGATTTCAGTGTTGGAACAGAAGGAGGACCACCTGCAACCCTTTAGCAATAGAGGAAGCCAAGTATCCCTGCAAAAGGAGTACTGCAGGAAATAGAAAAGGTATGGCACACTCACAAGTCAGCATGAAAAAAAAAAAACTTTTCACCACTAAGGTTAATAACAGAGGTTTGGATACACGTCTTCTGCAGAGGATGTGAAAGCCGCGCCAAGGCACCTCTTGTAGTGGGGTCCTAACTCTAAACTATGAGAGTCTCCATCTTGGAGCACATGGGGCAGAAGATTTCAAATTGGGTGCAGGTTTGTAAGGAGGAAGCCCAACCTCCCTTAAAGGCACAGGAACACACAAGGGATCCCGCACATCCCAATGGCAGCTGTGAACCCCCCATGCATCAAATAAGTCAAGCATAAATCACAAACGCACTCATCAATTTGTCACCAACTGTACAGATACAGAAGTGTATCCAAACCTCTGTTAACCTTAGTGGTGAGACAAGTTTTTTTACATGCTGACGTGTGCCATGATACCTTTCTACTGTTTAAAGCCCATTTCATGTGCACCTTACTGTACAGTTGGTGACAAATTGTTGAGTGCGTTTGTCATTTTGCCCTACTGCAGGAAATGCCTGCGCACTGACTTCTGGGAAAAGCCTAGAGCTTTCCAAGAGAGATCTGTACATGGTGTACAGTAAGCCTTCACTTAACCATAATGGGGTATTTGAATTTGTTGTCAGTTTAGGACAGTAATAAAAGCTGTAGATTGAAGGGTAAAGGCAATTGGTAACATTAAACTATAGAATTATTTATGTAGCTTATCTTTTTACATGAAAGCTAGCTAGGAAAGTAGTGCATATGATTCTATCTAGGTGAGCAATTAAAGCTGAATTCGCTTGCCATGAAAAAATAACTGACCCTCCAATCATGGGGTGATCAATTTGTAAATGCTGCTATCATAGTAATAGTTTTAAACATCATTAAAGCTGCACAATACTGTAAGCTCCAAACTTCCAGTACTGTTCTAGTACAGAGATGAGAGGGTCATATGCTTTCTAACTCCATTCACAAAAGAAGTTTAATGCTTTTTAGAAAATACAAAGCTTTCCGTGAATGGTAGGTGCAGATTGTGACATTTATTGGTCCCTTCCATCCATTTACAAAGGCTTCAATTCGGTGAAAAGAATACAAGACTGAAAAGGGGTGGAGAGTGAGCAACACTAGAGCCAGGACCAAGTTTCAGTTCTGAAGTTCAGCGTGTTACAGTACTCTGCAGAACATTAATAGTTTTACCCATCACAGAAGCAGCTTTCCTGGAGTCACCCAAAAAATACAATTTCCACTTAAATTTTACTAACATGCCATAAGCCAAAAAAAAAGGAAACAAAAAACTTGAGCCAGTGCACACCAGCAGGAAAGGGCAGCATGCTAACCCCATTTGCTTGCATTAGGTGTTTGATAGCCAATTTCATACCTAGCCAGGTCCTGGGAATGACCAGTATAAGACTACATGGGGGAATCTGAGTGGGGTACAAAGGGACGTTCCAATTAAAACAGCTAGTTTTTACGCCTCAGTATTTTTTTTTATATAGAAAGCCTGAAATTATTGAAAATCACCCTTGTTTCTGGCTTTGTAAAACAAATAGAATATATAAAAAAAAACCACACAAAAGGACCATTACCTTTGCAGTCATCTGTGGATTAGCATGCTGGGCACCTTTTTGAAAGAAAAAAAAGTTTTAAACTTTTATCAATATTTATTCAGAGAGTTTGCTACCATGTAAGCTGTTCAGAAAAGCTATTGTCTGTCACTTATTTTCAGAGCAGTTGAACATTGCAAATCATCAAGACAGCTATACGACTCAATGTATTTTGATGATTCCCATAACAAGCCTTACAAGAATAGTTAAAGAATCTACTTACCTCATTTCACATGGTGACCTGACCCTGCACAAAGAGCAATTTAAAACAAAAATCAGTATCCATTATTAGATACTACAGTGCCAACATGTAGATGTCCCTTCCTGTAAGTAACACAACTCATACAAATCAATCAAGTTGTGGGTTGCAAAAGAAGGTTTCAGTCTCAGCACTTACATTAGTCTGCATCTAGAGATAGGGCAGACAAATATAGCAAGTGCTACAGTAACCTGGCTAAAGAGGTTCACATACCTGCATCATGGCAAATCATCCATATAGAAGAAACTCCCACAAGCTTAGCATCTTAAAATGTAACACCTGCACAAAAGAACAGAATATAAGACAACATCCTGAAACAGTAACATTTTAAAAGCGTTAGGAATATAACAGGTCTCATTGTCATCACTGCAATTTATTCTACATGATGGAAGCAAAACCTGTGCATCAATGTGGCCTCGTTGTATCAAGAGACACACTCATGAAGGACTGTGTCCTATACAGTTAACAAGGCAGATTAAGCCATTAAAGTACAAATGACGATGGGTCAAGCGCAGGTCTCATCGGACTACTAGGGAGGGGGTGGAAAGCAGATTTTACATCTTCTAAAACCACATACAGAAGGTACAGCCATGTAACTATATACACACACACACACACACTTCCAATGTTAACTGTAATCATACATACTACTAGTGGGCCTCATTCTCTAAAGCACTTTGAAATATGATCTTTGCACACTGCCCTTTAGCAACTTGATTTTTCAGTGCATGTTTGAATTATTCTGGGGAAAAAAAAAAAAAAGCTTTTGGCATTC
>NW_017307503.1:10886-42905 GCF_000935625.1 Nanorana parkeri
AAAAAAAAAAAAAACAGAAGTGCCATGGTAAGTCTAAGTGGATTATAACACTCCCCCATTTAAAAATATGCCTCTAGCTGAAAGTAGTGCTCTCGTAAGATTTGTTTAGAAGGCCAACCCAGACCACAAAATTTGCAAAAATCAGGGAAAATTCTCCCAAACCTGGGACTGCCCCCAAGTGATCACCAAGGTGATTTAAGATCCGCTTCTCTTACTATCAAGATGCCGAATACGACCCATACCTGTATAGTCATAAAATCTGACCAGTCTACCTTTGCCTTAGCAGTTATAGGTTTCAAAGTCATGCTGAATCTAAAATGGCTTCCAAGGTGGAAAGAAGTCAAGCCACATGGTGCTGTGTGATGCTCTGCATGGGGATGGACCAATCTTTCTAACTGCTTATGGGACAAACAGATTTAGAATGGGCAGTCCCAGAGTATACATTAAGTAGCAAGCTACAGGAATCCGCTTTTTCTTCTTACAATGTAAATGTTCATCCCAATACAATTGCAGGGTACACAGGTACATTTTAGCACTACTTCATTTGCGCATTTCTCTGGCTTCCAATGTAGTATGATAGGCCTGGCACTCAAAAAAAAAAAAAAAAAACTCTACCTCACCAACTGATGTGCATGCTGTGACCTGTGCTCCCTCTATCAGATAGTAGCCATTTCACACCCCGTGTCAAGCTACTAAAGGAACAGAAGCCATGGGCTGCACTCACTTTTATGAACAAGTCAACATCTCTTTTCTGGGGTAGCAGCTGGTTACCCGATAACTTGAAAATGTTCCACCTATAAGAGAAGATGCTGCATTAGATCTGTAAAAACAATTGCAGTTGCGCATAAAAGCTTGTCTCAGCATAAAAACCAGGTCTACAAACACAAAAGGCTTGAAGACCAACGATGCCACTTACCGATTTATTATTGCACTGTTTAATGAACACCACAATAGGAAAGAACCATTGAGTGCAGATACTATACAGTGCGAGAGATCATATGAGCTACAATTTTCAAACCATTGTAATGTGTTGGCAGCAGCCCAGTCATAAAATAGGAGCATTAGCACATCACAATGTCCCAGATAAAAAAAAGTGAATGCTTGCTGAATACTCTGGAGCCATACTGACCAAGTGTGTATTTTATTTGACATTCTACTAAAGTGCCAAGTTGTTGAACACCCACCCACCATAAATAATGTATTCCAAACTCTAAATAGGTGTGCATGCTTAGCTCACTCTTCAGTCAACACCAGTTGAGCTTTACGAAACCATATATTATTCAAGGCCATAATAGTCATTATTATACTATTCTCCTTAAAATCTATAGGAAAGGTTAATGAATGTGAATGAATGTGAATGCCTGAAGCATGCATATAGTACAGTAGTGTAGTACATACCAGTCACCCATCTAATGCAGCTCACGATACCACTGTGATTGAAGCAGTAGGATTGCCAGATCTTTCATTGCATGTGCAGAGCATTGTACTTTCATCTAAAGAAGGAAAACAAAACCTGATAAGCAAAAGGGGGCACAAGAGCACTAAAAACAGAACTTCATTATGAATTGTCTTGCAGTTATGACCTACTAAACACAAGATTTTAGTAAGAAAAGTCAACAGCAAGTTTAATCTATGAGGCGTTTCCAACGATATGAACCTACAGCAAAGCCCCATCGGGATAGACCTCAAAATAAGGCTTAAAGGGTTGGGAGAATAGGGCGCACATCACTTCTGTGACCCCAGTCTGCCGCTATAGATTTTAATGGAAGCGCTGATCGGCGCTTCTAATTGCATTTCAGCTCTAAAACACTATTTTAAGAGGGCGGTTGAGCGCTTAATTTGCACGGAAACTGCGTTGAAAAGCATCCAGCATGTCACAGAAACTGAATAGGCATTTCATCAGCATGTCACATAATATAAAAATTTAGTATTGGTTGCATCTAAGAAAAAGGTATGCATATTGACATGCTAATAAATAATGTCATAAGGATATCAGCTTTGTCTCTAACTTAGAGTCATCATACACATTACAATCTGACTGTAGATTTACATCCAGTCAGCCAGGTTCTTCCACTACATAGCTGGTAAAGCTAAAGGGGATTGTAAAATCAGATTATAACGTGTGTGGCGGGTGTTAGAGGAAATGCCTTGCTTCAGTTTGACAATACTTAAGATGTGGCTTAAAAGATGGAAAACTGGCATTGAAAATATCTGTGGAGATCTGGAATACTCATGCGGAAAAACAATGAAATCTGAGCAGCCAGCTTTAAGATGAAGTCACTTCTCTTACCCATCAGGATGCCCAATATAACCCATACCCCTCAAAGCTCATCAAACCGCAGGCACTGAGCACAGCAACAGTCCTATATTAGGCCAAATGCCAGAAAAGCATGGCAGCCACCCACAGCAAACATTCAGGAATCAAGTTTAATGCAACCTCCTCTATTAAGCTTTAATCTAAAGCTGGCCATACACCTTACAACCATTGCACGACTTTCGTTGTGCGATTGTTGTAAGGTCATTCAAGTTTCATATGACATTGCCCATCTTGGACAAGCAGATCATACTTACGATCATCGCAAGCCCTCCACGCTGAGGGGAGGGCCGATGATTGCAATGCTGAGCGGGCAGTGCGGCTTTAGTCTTCCGAGCACGCTGCCAAAAATCGTACGATTTGCGACTGGTTTTCCGGCATGCTACAAAGACGAAAGTTGTGCGACCGTACAGTAGAAGGGGGGGTCCACGCACGCTGCCCATACACCTGCCGCTTATCGTATGATTGCAGTATCACCCACGATAATCATACGTTAATCAGCAGGTGTATGGGCACCTTAACACAGAGGACACATTTTAAACAAGAAAGTTAGACTATCTGCTGCCCATGATGACCAGTATCACATGAGGATAACGTTATCTTTATAATTATTAGTCAAAATCTGACCAGTCTACCTTTGTCTTAGCAGTTATAGGTTTCAAAGCCATGCTGAATCTAAAATGGCTTCCAAGGGGGGAAGTCAAGCCACATGGTGCAACTTCCTGCCCTGCATGGGGATGGATTAAACTATCTTTGAGTCCTAAGGGGACTGAGATTTAGAATAGGCAGTCCCAGAGTATACATTAAGTAGCAAGCTACGGGAATCACTGTTTCTTATTACAATGTTATTTTCATCCCAATAAGTACACTGGTATATTTTAGCACTACTTCATTTATGCATTTCTCTGGCTTTCAATGTAGTATGATGGGCTTGGCACTCAAAAAATAAAAATGTCTACCTCTAACTGAAGTGCATGCTGTGTCCTGTGCTCCCCTACCAGATAGTAGCCATTTCACAACCCGTGTCAAGCTACTAAAGGAACAGACAGAAGCCATGGGCTGCACTCACTTTTATGCACAGGTCAACATCTCTTTTCTGGGGTAGCAGCTGGTTACCCGATAACTTGAAAATGTTCCACCTATAAGAGAAGATGCTGCATTAGATCTATAAAAACAATTGCAGTTGCACATAAAAACTTTGTCTCAGCATAAAAACCAGGTCTACAAACACAAAAGGCTTGAAGACCAACGATGCCACTTACTGATTTATTATTGCACTGTTTAATGAACACCACAATAGGAAAGAACCATTGAGTGCAGATACCATACAGTGCGAGAGATCATATTAGCTTCAATTTTCAAACCATTGTCATATTCTGGCAGCAGCCCAGTCATAAAATAGGTGCATTAGCACATCACAATGTCCCAGATAATACGTGAATGCTTGCTGAATAGTCGAGCAATACTGACTAAATGTGCATGTTAAAACTAACATTCTACTAGTGTTGAACACCCCCAAAACATAAATCATATATTCCAAACTCTAGGTGTGCATACTTAGCGCACTCTTCAGTCACCAAAACAGTTGAGCTTTATTATTCCAGGCCATAAAAGTCATTATACTATTTTCCTTAAAATCTATAGGAAAGGTTAATGAATGTGAATGCCTGAAGCATGCATATAGTACAGTAGTGTAGTACATACCAGTCACCCATCTAATGCAGCTCACGATACCACTGTGATTGAAGCAGTAGGATTGCCAGATCTTTCATTGCATGTGCAGAGCATTGTACTTTCATCTAAAGAAGGAAAACAAAACCTGATAAGCAAAAGGGGGCACAAGAGCACTAAAAACAGAACTTCATTATGAATTGTCTTGCAGTTATGACCTACTAAACACAAGATTTTAGTAAGAAAAGTCAACAGCAAGTTTAATCTATGAGGCGTTTCCAACGATATGAACCTACAGCAAAGCCCCATCGGGATAGACCTCAAAATAAGGCTTAAAGGGTTGGGAGAATGGGGCGCACATCACTTCTGTGACCCCCCCAGTCTGCTGTTATAAAGTCTCAGCCTGCCAGAGGATTTAGATCTCCTGCAGCTCATCCTAATGAAAGGGTAGCTGGAATGTTCTGGAAGTGGCTAGTGGAGAATACAGATATGTGGCATGTACACATAAGGTCTTTCCTTCAGCTGGTTCACACAATAGGTGCCTAACTGCCAAGTGTAACAGCACGGTAAAGCGCTGTTCACACCAAGGCGGATTTGTCCACGCTGAACTGCCAACATAAATGATCCCATACATTCCTATGGGGACTGTTCATATGATTGCGCGTGTCTGCATGATCCGAGTCACCTGCTGCCCGAAATGCTCCCTGAGCAATGTTTTTCACGCTAATCGGCATGGATTCCAAATAGATTTTAATGGAAACATGCTGATCAGCGTGTTTAAATCGCGTTCAGCGCTAAAACCCTTTTTTTTAAAAGCCCTTTTGAAATTTGCACCAAAATAGCGCTGAAACGCATACGCCATTTTATACACACAGTAATTGAATAGGCATTTCATCAGCATGTCACTTTCGTAGATTTTTTTTATCCCTAAAGTCAGAGTATTGGTTGCATCTAAGGTAAAAAAAAAAAGTGCATTTGGACACGCTTAGAATGTCATAAGGATATCACCTTTGTCTCCAACTTAGTCCTCATACACATTCCAATCTGACTGTAGATTTACTAAAGCTTTGTAATGTGGACCTGTCTAATCTATCCAATCAATTTGCATCCAGTCAGGCAGGTTCTTCCACTACATAGCTGGTAATCTAAAAGGGGATTGTAAAATCAGATTATAACGTGTGTGGCAAGTGTTAGAGGAAATGCCTTGCTTTAGTTCGACAATACTTAAGATGTGGTTTAACAAAAGATGGAAAAATGGCATTGAAAATATCTGTGCAGATCTGGAATAGCCATCTGTAGAAAAAAAAACAATGAAATCTGAGCAGCTTTAAGACAATAGTCACTTCTCTTATCAGGATGCCCAATATAACCCATACCCCTCAAAGCTCATCAAACCGCAGGCACCGAGCACAGCAACAGCCCTATTAGGCCAAATGCCAGAAAAGTATGGCAGCCACCCACAGCAAACATTCGGGAATCAGTTTAATGTAACCTCTCTATTAAGCTTGAATCTAGCACAGAGGACACATTTGAAACAAGAAAGTTTTACAAAACTATCCGCTGCCCATGATGATCAGTGTCACATAATAGTTAAATTAATAAGGATAACATTATCTTTAGGATTGTTATCTTTAAAGTTATTAGTCATGAAATCTGACCAGTCTACCTTTGCCTTAGCAGTTATAGGTTTCAAAGTCATGCTGAATCTAAAATGGCTTCCAAGGGGGAAAGTCAAGCCACATGGTGCTGTGTGATGCAACTTCCTGCTCTGCATGGGGATGGACCAAACTATCTTTGAGAGCTTAGGAGACAGACAGATTGAGAGAATGGGCAGTCCCAGATTATACATTAACTAGCAAGCTACAGGAATCACTTTTCTCTTCTTACAATGCAATTTTCATCTGACTACATTGCAGGGTACACAGGTATATTTTTACCACTACTTCCATTTGCGCATTTCTCTGGCTTCCAATGTAGTACGATAGGCCTGGCACTCAAAGGAAAAAAGAACCCAAAAACTTTCTCACTCCAACTGAAGTGCATGCTGTCACCTGTGCTCCCTCTATCAGAGAAGCCATGTCACACCCCGTGTCAAGCTACTAAAGGGACAGAAGCCATGGGCTGCACTCACTTGAACAAGTCAACATCTCTTTTCTGGGGTAGCAGCTGGTTACCCGATAACTTGAAAATGTTCCACCTATAAGAGAAGATGCTGCATTAGATCTGTAAAAACAATTGCAGTTGCGCATAAAAGCTTGTCTCAGCATAAAAACCAGGTCTACAAACACAAAAGGCTTGAAGACCAACGATGCCACTTACTGATTTATTATTGCACTGTTTAATGAACACCACAATAGGAAAGAACCATTGAGTGCAGATACCATACAGTGCGAGAGATCATATGAGCTACAATTTTCAAACCATTGTAATGTGTTGGCAGCAGCCCAGTCATAAAATAGGTGCATTAGTACATCACAATGTCCCAGATAAAGTCAATGCTTGGCGAATACTCTGGAGCCATACTGACTAAATGTGTATTTCAGTTTCAACATTCTACTAAAAGTACCAAGTTGTTGAATACCACCCCCACCCCCCCAACATAAATCGTGTATTCCAAGCTCTAGGCGTGCAAGTTTAGCTCACTCTTCAGTCACACCAGTTGAGCTTTGTGCCATCAAAAAGTATTCCAGGCATTAGTCATTATTATACTACTCTCCTTAAAATCTATAGGAAAGGTTAATGAATGTGAATGCCTGAAGCATGCATATAGTACAGTAGTGTAGTACATACCAGTCACCCATCTAATGCAGCTCACGATACCACTGTGATTGAAGCAGTAGGATTGCCAGATCTTTCATTGCATGTGCAGAGCATTGTACTTTCATCTAAAGAAGGAAAACAAAACCTGATAAGCAAAAGGGGGCACAAGAGCACTAAAAACAGAACTTCATTATGAATTGTCTTGCAGTTATGACCTACTAAACACAAGATTTTAGTAAGAAAAGTCAACAGCAAGTTTAATCTATGAGGCGTTTCCAACGATATGAACCTACAGCAAAGCCCCATCGGGATAGACCTCAAAATAAGGCTTAAAGGGTTGGGAGAATGGGGCGCACATCACTTCTGTGACCCCCCCAGTCTGCTGTTATAAAGTCTCAGCCTGCCAGAGGATTTAGATCTCCTGCAGCTCATCCTAATGAAAGGGTAGCTGGAATGTTCCGGAAGTGGCTGATGGAGAATACAGACACGTGGCATGTACACATAAGGTCTTTCATTCAGCTGGTTCACACAGTAGGTGGCAATCTGATTGTTAAGTGCAACAGCACAGTAAAGATTGATTAAAACCTTTTGATCAATTTAATTTTGGTTTTAAAAAAACTGCCATCCTTTACATTTGTACACACACTGAATAGGCATTTCATCAGCATGTCAGTGACCTTTTAGGAGCAAAAAAATAAATATTTGAAGTATTCGTTGCATCTGATTAAAGGTAAGAGGTGTGTGTTTGGACTTGTTTATAAATAATGTCATAAGGATATCAGCTCATCATACACATTATAATCTGACTGTAGATTTACCAAAGTTTTGTAATGTGGACCTGCCTAATCTATCCAATCAATCTGCATCCAGTCAGGCAGGTTCTACCACTACATAGCTGGTAATCCAAAAGGGGATTGTAAAAATCAGATTATAACGTGCGTTTGTGGCGAGTGTTAAGAGGGAATGCTTTGCTTTAGATTTACAATACTGAAAATGTGATTTAAACAAAAGATTAAAAATATCTGTGCAGATCTGGCATAGCCAAAGAAACGTAATGAAATCTGAGCAGCTTTAGGACTAAATATTAAGAAACATCTTCTACATAACTAAGGCATTCCAGGGTGAGGGGACAACTATTTGACCTTCCCTCAGATTACTTAACTACTAATCCCCCTTGCTCCCTTTATACTCTGTTTATAAATCCTTCCAACAAACTATAGCAACATTCACATTTGTAATGGATACTGCGATGTATTTCTCATATTGTATAACAAAAATCATCAAATGACAGGTTTTTCTTCCTAGGAAGATCCACTTACCTTAAGTTACATGAGACAGTACAAAACCCAGATCCTGCAAGAGAAAAGATAAACCTTTACGTAACTAGCCAGCCACCCCCTGCCCTGCCAGCACATGGCGTCCCTTCCCAAACCCAATTGAGCGACTATCCCATCGCACCCCTGCATGATTCCCTTAATATAATGCTGAAACTTCAATAAAGGGGCTTCCAGATAAAGATTCTTGGGGTGCTGGTGATCTATTCTTTCCTTCCCACAACCAGCATACAGATGTCCCTTCCCATAAGTAACACAACTCACACAAATCAGTCAGTTGTGGGTTGCAAGAGAAGGTTTTAGTCTCAGCACTTACACAAGTCTGTACTGAGAAATCAGCCAGATAAGAAAAGTAAGTGCTACAACGCCATCAGAGCAGGGCAGAGCTACTCACCAGCATCATCATCATCATGAGCCATCTAGATGCTTCCAATCAAAGATCATAGACCTAGAAAGAAAAGACAGCGATCAGTGATCTGCTAACACTATACAGGGATCTGTATCACACTGCTATAACAAGAAAGCGCCATCAGGCTACCTCTGTTCTCTGCGCACCTCATGCTCCACAGCCATGCTGGATCTGCAGCCTTCTAAAATGGCTTCTGAGCAGCTCTATATCCTTGAAGCCACATGGTGCAGTGTGAGGTAACTTCCTGCTGAATAATTAAGGGAGTGTACAGTTACTGAGAGGCGTGCACACGAACTGTTACCAGTCATACAATTCCATCCCGAGTGAAAGAACAATGATATAGTTGGCATTTAGGGATTTGTTTAAGTCAGCCAGCTCTTTGCAAGTTACTGCTCTCCATGTTATGAGTGAGGTGCATGTTGTGACCTGTAGTTCCTCAGCAACTTGCTGCTACAGCACTGCAATTATGCATGCTCTAGGCCCCCATTTAGCGCAATGCTATGGTGCGTGCAGGCCCTAGAATCTAGGGCCTGCACACACCATAGCATTGCGCTAAATGCACGTTATTGTGCACTTAGCACACACTATCACATAGTGCAACTAGCATGTGGTACCATGATCTGGGTGCATTGTATTGCCATTCATTTCAATGGCACTCAATGCACATCCAGGCGCCCTTGCATTGATGCGCAACATGCTGTAGTGTAATGCTGTGCGTTGCAGTGAAAAAATTAGGTGTGCTTCATGTGCTGTGCGCTAAATGTTCGATAACATGCGTTTAGTGCAACACTACAGTGTGAAGGGCTCTCAATCACATGCTACTTCAATGAGTTTCCCAGTCAGAAATTCTTTATAAACACCTTACAAACTTGGGGAACACAACAGTATCTTAAGGGCCCATTCATACTAGTGTATTGTGGCAGCTCCGGCACTGTGTGTTGTATTGCACACTGCTGAAGCTGTCACTGTTTACATTTGTTTTTTTGGGGTGAGAATTCATGAGAACTGGGGCAGACAGAATCTGGAGCAGTTGTCATTGGCAACCAATCAGGTTCTCTTTTTAGTTTGTTCAATTAAGCTTTGAAAATGAAAGAGAGAAGATGATTGGTTGTCATGGGCAGTTCCAGATTCTGTCTGCTTTAGTTTTTATGAATGCCCCTCATGTGTACACTCCCTTCAGGTCCCTGCATGGCAGTGTGGTGCAGTGCGCTTCCCTGCTTTGGTCAGCAGTGGTACACAGTGCTCTGTGATAAAAATACAACATGCTTGCATTTTATCGCTGTGCCCCACCCATCACATCCGCATTGTGGTGAGAATGGGACACAAAGAAAACAAATGTTTTCTTGCAGTAACCTGTGTGGATTCTGTACGGTACAACGCAGGTCATTGCTGGATGTGTGATTGGGCGCTAACTCTCCCAGATTCATAATGGCATATTTACTGTCCGTATGATAGCACATGAGCACAGCTTTAGCAAAGCATGACAGCTTGGCTGACTGGAGGTGCATGCTGGGATTTGCAGTTCATCCAAACAATGGCAGAGGCTGGGAAAACTTGTGTAAAGATAGACAAACATTGTGTCAAACTAGGATTTTTGTTTGTTCTGATGATGTAAAGTCCCAGCTTGTACTACCCTGTTATAACATCAGCATTGTAATAGGAATCCATACCAGAGATAATACAATCAAAGCTTACTTGAAAACATCCCTTTTATGTAGTGTGTGCTGCCTTCTGTCTACCCATCACTTTCATCAACTTCCTGGATTCCCATTGTGCTTTGTATCTCTTTCCCTGCTGCTTCATGTGATGTAATCTCACTTTCTCAGGACTACATATCCCATCATGCATTGCTTCCAGCAAGCAACGATAATGTTACATTGTCCAGATGTCAAATTTGTAGGTCAGATTGCAGGCTTTGTCGTGTCGAGTTGTGACACAAGGAAATGTATATTTACAGGTCTGAGTGAAGTGGTGTCAGAGCATTGAGGAAGTACATCCTATGGACATTGGAAAACTTCACTAAATAAGTTTACAAACTTCTAGATGGATATGGTTATTAGGAGTTGGACAGAACTTATGGAAATTCAATACAGAAATACAGATTTCTTTTTAGGGTTTTCACCGTACCTAACATTTAAATTAAACATGTACTAAGAAAAGTATGGAGGCTGCCATTTTTGTTAGTTGTGTTGCTGCCCCTGGCTTTAATGCTCTTAAGCCCTCGTTCACACCTAGGCGTATTGCATATGCGCGTCTGTCGCGTGTTTTTTTACCGCGATTCGCGGTAAAAAAGTTGCGCGACCGTCACGCGTTTCCGAAGGCTACTTGGCTGTATCCCAATGGAAACGCGCAACAAAACGGCCCAAAGTAGTACCTGGACCTTTTCAGGCGTGGGCCGTTTTGTAGCGCGTTAGGGACGGGCGGAAATACGCCAAGGTGGGAACCAGACCATTGAATACAATGGGATTTATTTTTTTGAGCGTTTTGTAGAGTGTAGAACGCGCGTCAAAACGTTCAGGTGTGAACGAGGGCTTACAGTGGAACTAAACTTGAAAAAAAGAAAATTACAAGCAGGCAAGCACTTTATTGCAGAACTTTCCTACCTGTTTGCAGTCTTTATACTGAACTGCGCATTCATGCACATGTGCACACCTCTGTGCCAGGATAAGTGGACTCCCGAATGTATTTATCCCATGTCAGCCATCTTGACCAGGCAGAAGAAGATGTCAGTGTCGATGAGGGAGTTAGGAGAGGTAAGTTAAAGTAATATTAAACACTCAATTTTTTTTTCAAGAACGAATCCAGATCAAACAATAATACGTTGTCCAGCAAAGCATTGCTTTATGTTTTCCCCCAAGCATTTACAGTTATCATGTTCCCAAACAGCTGCTACAACTCTCTCAGCTCCACTTCCCTGAACTTCCTGTCCAGTACAAGATCCCACGGGACAGAGCAGTCTCCAGCAGCTGTCCATCTACTAGCTTGCAGAAGGGAGGAAGGAGGAGAGAGGAAGGAGGAGCAGGGGAATGGCTTGCCTTGCTGTGTCTGTGTTTGTGGAGACACAAATCTTACTAGCAAACACACTAGCACATAGGGAGCAACATTGCACTACACTGCCATCTACACCTCATAAGACATATTACATCAGTAGAGTATGTGCTTTTGTATTTCCAACATATGGCATTATTGGGGTGGTTAAAGGAGAACTATGAGATGAGTGATTTCCACTCACCTCATAGTTCTACCAGGAATGCATAAAGTTAACCATTGCAGTGGTGCTAGTCCCACACTGCAAGGGTTAACTGCTTGTTTTTCACAAGGGGCTGGAGTACAGAAGATATACTCATCTAATCCTTGGTTCTGTGGTGGTCAACACTCACCTCTCTTCTCCTCCATTCAGGTTGTAGTATATCCCTCAGTGCCCTCACGTCTAATGCAAGTGAATCAACCTGTCATAGACGTGATCATCCCAGGTCCTTAGACCGCCGGAAGAACAAGGGGAGAAGAGGCTGCGAGGACTAGTCTAGCAGCTAGACGTGACAGAGGATCAGGTATATCTTCAGGCCATAAAAACCAAAATCTGACTCCAGACAGCTTTTGTGATAGTTCCGGGAAAAGTATATAAATCTGTAAAGTTTTTGTTGGTGGCCATGACACCATTGGACCAATTTGATCTCACAGCCAGACAAGAAAATACAGAAGAGGGTGTAAATAAAAACACAACGGGGGGGATTTATCAAAACTGGAGCAGACAAAATGTGGAAATGTGGGAGCAGTTGCCCATGGCAACCAATCAGCTTGTCTCTTCAGTCTGTTAAGAATTTAAAATGAAAGATAGAAGCTGATTGGTTGCCATGCACAGCTGCTCCAGTTTTGATAAATTCCCCTCAATGTGTTTTGCAGCAGTCTATATCCCCAATAGAGAGATCCCCCCTTTTGTCCCTTAATGCAAGGATTCTATCCCTTCCTAAAAGTTTGGGATGACAGCCTTTTGTTTAGAAGTAGAAGGGCAGAACTGTGGGCAGAATAAAACCTAAGTGCTCATTTTGGTCTCGGGTAGGTGGACAACTCTGGCCCTCCCGCTGTGCTATAACTACATATCCCAACATGCCTCTGCGAGTCCTGCCTGTAATTGTCAGTCTGGCAATGCCTCATGGAAGTTGTAGTTCCACAACAGGTGGCAGGCTGGAGTTGCCCAACCCCGATATAGGGTTTAAAATAACAAAGGTTCGGGTGAATATATCGTTCTCATTTTAGACTCTAGAACAAAATGAGCACTTAACCCTTGCAGTGTGGGGGTAGCCCTACTGCGAGGTCAAGTTTTATTCTGCCTGGAGTTCTTCTTTAATCACAAATTGCATTTCCTACAGGTCTATGGGAATGCTAAACCTGCTTGAAGCAGTCAAATGCAGTACAGAAGGAGATCAACTGCTGGTCAAAGAATTTGCAATAATCTGAGAAGCATCCTAAACTGGTGTCATCAACACTAGCTCATTGACACAGGCCTTTACCCTCTCCACAAATTGCAGGGGCTGTATCCCGTCCCTACTGTCTGAAAACTAAAAGAATGATTTGGCAGGAGTTGGGCTTTAAAGAACAGGTTCAGGCTTATCTAAGTTAGCCCCCCCCCCCAAAGGTAAACTGTACTAACCCACCCCAGCTGCTTGCAGGAGCTGCTGCCTGCGCCGGTGTTTTACCACCTTTATGATTAAATACTCTTCAGTGCTGGGCATGGGCATGCTTAAGGTCTTGAATGACGCTGTATACCAAAGATCTTCAGTCTTTTCAGTCTTGCACAAATGTGGAGAATTTCTTTGGAGAACAGGACAAAAACATAGAAACAGGACACAGTTATGGCAAGTAAGCAGCTGGGGGGTGAGGGCAGTTTACCCGGGGGAAAGAGGGGTCGCAGTTTATGTAGTTTCCATAAACGTAACTCTTCTCTTTGGTTTCCAGCAATGCTGAAGTTTGCTAAAATGCTGTTGAAGCCTGCTAAAATCGTGTCTGAATATTATTCAAGCATTCACTCTTGAGCACAGTAATTCTTGCAATCTCTCCTGTGCTGCCAGAGATGCTAACCAGCCAGGATAGCTGCAGGTAAGGAACGTTTATTTTTACCAAGCTTTATGAATAGAAAGTTTCCAGAAGAATTCTGTTCCTGCAGGCTGAATTTTCAAGGCGATAATGTGTATGTGAAAAATAGGCCGGGAATGTTCACCTTTCAATAATCATCGCAGTAGTTTAGTACAGCCCCTGTAGCCTGCCTTGAGTGTAGGAAGAATTATCGGCAATTACACCGGCAACCAACTGCCTAGCTAGCAAGTGCTACAGTTTCTCCTTCAGGTGAAATGTAAATACTGTTCAATGCAAAATGATTTTTGTTGGTTGTAGCACTTTACATATCACTTCTGCCTGATTGAATAAACCCACCAGCTGATTCTTCCATTCAGTGGGCAGTGGAAGTAGCATTCAGCAAATAGACCTGGGTGATGCTGGGAACTCAGGGCAGCGGGGGATATTTCCAGTAAAATATGCTCCTAAACCGGGGGAACCATGGTGTCTGCAGGAGTATCATGGGGGATCTGCATTGTATCTGGTGTAAAGAATGAAAGCCACTGCTATTTCCAAGGACACCACACTTCTGAGTTAAGATATTAACATGGAAATCTCTGGTACAGTCTGCTGAGCCAAGGATGGGGTCATGAGAATATTTTTGCGTATACTGTGATGTTAAAGGAGAACTAGCGTCCTCCCGTTACCCTAAGCTCAGTATACCGCAAGCTACAGCTCGCGGTATACTAAGGGGGGAGGGATGATATTCCCAGGGACAATACATTGCTGCACTGGGGAATATAATTCAAGGTAGAATGTGCTGCTATTCCAATAATAAATGAATGTGGATAGTAGCACTGGACTGCGTTTAGGGAGGGTCAGTGGTAGTTGAGGAAGGCACTACTGAGTTGGGGTTGGCGGATTAGTAGGGGTAGATTTTCAGGTGCAAATGTCGAGGAAGCAAAGTACAGTTCCAAAGCCAATGTAGTGATGAACAAAAAAGAATGAAGAACAGAAAATAAGCATGTTGTTTACTGGGTTCAATCATCAATGTGTATAGGGGACGACAACTATAGGTAGTGTTAGGTAGGTTATGACAAAAGAGGACACTATAATAGTCGACCTTGGGAAACCATCTTTGAGACAGGAGGGCTAGCCACACAGATTCCTAGTAAAACACTTAAATGTTTGCCTAATAAGTGCACCTATGTTATAAAAATTACATTAGATATTATGCCCACCTTCCCTGACCCAAGGCTTGTGTAGTCAGAACAAAAAGTGAAGAGGTAAAAAGGAGATACTCCCTTGCTTCTGTACTGGGGGGATATATGTGTGCCAGTAAGTCAGGATGAGGTGGGGCAAGGTAAAGGGCCCACAGCTCTAGGGAAACTATGAACCCTATCAAGTTAGCAATGTGGGGTTTATTGCTGTGGTCACCGACAGCAATGTGGGGTTTATTGCTGTGGTCACCGACAGCAATGTGGGGTTTATTGCTGTGGTCACCGACAGCAATGTAGGCAAGGGATGTGGGGTTGAGGTCCTTGTCCCCATCAACACAAGTTGTCTTGCCATCAGCTTGACTGGCAAGGCACCTCCCCCATGTTAAGGGCATATAGCCACACATTTTTTGGTGCTCTCCAAGCTCTGCAGAAGCACAAAGAAACAGGGAACGTTAAAATTCAAAAAAGGCACTGGTCGGCCAAGACACAAAGTGCAGAAAATGAAAAACACATTGGAGGGGAATTTATCAAGACTGGAGCAGACAAAATCTGAAGCAGCTGTGCATAGCAACCAATCAGCTTTTTTCTTTCATTTTCAAATCTTACCTGAACTAAAGAGAGAAGCTAATTGGTTGCCATGGGCAAATGCTCCAGATTTTGTCTGCTGCAAATTTGATAAATTCCCCCCATGTTGACTTCCCTCCGCAATTGGAGAATGTCCAGTGCCACCATCAGCTCAGACTTGGCATAAACCAGTAAGACTCTGGTGTGGCCCCCACAGAGTCCTGATCGCACAGCGCTGAGTTTGTCTGGGATTAAGAGACAGAAGCAAATGAAAGCCTAAATCTACAGAAGATCTGTGGTTAGTTCTAGATATTGTAAACAAGTTACCTGCCTGGTTTCTTAAAATAACTGTATGCAAATGTTCCCAGAACTCACTCTGTATCAATTGTTTTCCATGAGTGCACATTGTAGGTTGTTAAATGTCCCATATCTCTGCAGACTACAAAACACCTACCCCCCCTATATTATTCCGTGCTCAGTGAGACGAGGAGAACAACATTGATGAGCATAACACCATTAGCATTGCACACATTCTGTTTAGATGCTGCTTTGATTATAAATAAAGTCAAATAAAAAAAGCGTGTCTGACTGAGCCCTGTACTGGTGGTTCCAATGAGATACAATGTGTTAACAGTAAATATCAGTCTATCATAGCATCCAGCCACTTACCTACCGAACTGTAACATTTAGAGCATGATTAGGTAAGAATGCAGCTTGGTCAAAAACATTAGTGCAGTCATTTTAATCTTTTACATATAAAAAATATATCACAATGACTTATGGTCTTAAAGAAGAATAACCAGTTATGAAAATGACATAAAGTGCAAGGATGCTAGCACTTGCTGAACAAGCTTCTTGCATTCCGATATAACCCTGTACAAAGTAGTTTTCTGTTTCATCTCCAAGTCTTCACTAACTGCAAACGATTTACGTTTCCGATTTAAAGGGAAACTATAATGCTGTTGGGTAAATGTTTTTTTTTTTTTTTAAATGTGTTGGGAAAGAAATATATACCCAACACTTAGAGCATATGACACTGCAGCTGTCATGCCAGCTCTATATCCCAAGAGCTGAGCGATCATGTACCTGCTGATCGTTCAGCTCATGGCTTCTCCCTGCAGAGAGTGTCAGTCACTGCTCCTGCACTGTTTCCCCCCCCTCCCCTCTTCATTGGAGGGACAGACAGTTGGCTGTAGAGAGGTGACGCCAGTTATCAAGCAGCTGGGTGAATCCCAACAATATTGTAGGGATCCTTGCTGGCTGCAGTGCGGCTCTGCGCTGTCACCAAATGGCACACAGTAGCCTGCTTTATGCTGACTTTAGGTTCCAGGAGTACATTAGTAAATGTACTTCTGTGACCTAAAAGAGATGTAAAGCCAGAGAAACAAACAGAAATAAATAAAAATAAGTCAAAAATGAATTTGTCAATTCTTGGAAAACTTTTTTTTGCAATCTGTAGGTCAGCAGTCCAAGTATTTATAGTCTCATAAAAGAAGCTTTGATTTTCTGTTTTCATTTCACAGACACATATCTTTAGTCATCTGCTTGGGACTCTTGTATTTTCCATTCTTCTTTGCTGGGAATTCTGCATTTCAAAATGAAGGGGCTGTTTTCCTACACAAGAGAGAATCATTCGTTAACTGGCAAAAATCATCCACCTAAATTAAGACAAAAACGTCTGGGATTCAGAGTTGTAGCTACAAATTATTTTCATCTTTTAATATATCTAAAGCCAAAACATTTGTTTGAGTTTTGGATGGAGTGGGAAAGATCTAAAACTCCTGTTTTTTTTGCCGACATTGCGGAGATTCCCCTTTACTTCCTGACCTGAAGACACAACAGTAAGTGCGAGGAGATTTCCCCAAAGTGACATTCTCTCACGTGTCCCCAGACTTCTCTATTTCTGTGACAACCTAGTTTGAATTTTCCTTTGCTTTCAGTCCAGACAAGAGTGGTCACCAGGATAAATAGAGAGGAGGAAATCACAGACAACAACAAACATCTCAACTCTCTCTTGGATGTTCCGAGAGTCTCCGGCTATAAGATAGCGGCTCCGGGACACATTTTCTCCCGGAAAGGTTTACTCTGCTTTATCTAGCAGAGTAAACCTTTCCCTGCATAGGAATGAATAGTTAGGCTTCTATTGGCTATTTCAATTTGCAATAGCCAATAGCAGACTAGCTATTGCTCCCGTCCACTGCTGCTGTCAATCAGCAGAGGTGGACCTGAAGTTCTCCATCAGGTCCTCTTCTGCTGATTATCAGCAGCAGAGGGCGGGTGCAATAGCCAGCTTGCTATTGGCCATTGCAAATTGAAATAGCCAATAGCAATCCTTTTTTTTTTTTTTATGACAGCAGGAGCTGTCCGAATACTAAAAAAAAACCCAGCAGATAGCAAGGGAAGCATTAGCTTTTTTGCTATCTGCCATCATTTCAGGGGGGTGCGAGGGGACAGAGGGCACCTCAATGAAATGGCTTTTTTCAGGTTGGGATCCCCTCAACAATTTACAGTAAATCTGACAGGGGATCTACCCATCCTAGCTCCATCTACAAAAACGTAAAGTTTTGGATTCGGATACACTTTAAATGTCTTGGGGACTCTGACAGCAAGATTCCCCTGCCATAATTCCTGCTTCTGTGAATCCCTTCCTTAAAGTCCAACTCCTCCTGCTATAAAATTGGTGTTTACATGCCTCAAGTTACATCTTCCACATTTAAAATAAACTTAACGCTCCATCAACATGCTAATTTTCAAATAAGACCTTTCCATTTACATTACAAACCTTATTTTTGAGCCACTGAGATTACTCTCTATGCAATGCAGGCAGATCGTGGCTGGTGGGAGGGGCCAACAGGGTGCTGTATGCAGCTTCCTGGAAAAATCACAACACCCTGCTTCAGTACTCCTCAAGATCCTTCAGCCTCCATACTTGCAGCTGGCTCTTAAAGGCGAACTATGGGGTTAGGGCTTTTCCCCATAGTTCTCCTAAGGGTAACGGGAGGACACAAACTAGCGTCCTCCAGTCACCCAAAGCTCAGTATACCACGAGCTACAGCCCGCGGTATACTGAGACGCCGCAGCCGGAACGGATCTCGACAATTCTGTCTGGATCCACCCAGCTGCGTGACAGCTGGCTGTGCCTATCTAGAGGCAGAGCCAGCTGTACCCGCCCCCTCCCCCGTCTGTTCCGCCAGTCAGCGCTGAAGGATCAGACAGGGGAGGGGGGAATCCAGTCCTTCCCCTATCACAGCTCTCTGCCGACACAGGATCGAGAAGTGAGCGAACGCCGGTATGTGTTCGCTCACTTCCCGATCTACTGAGCCGACCTGTGACATTTTCATTGTCACAGGTCGGCTCAGATTATGAGGCTGAGCGAAAATCAATCACTCGCCTCATAATTCTCCTTTAAGAGGACCTTTGCAAACATCAAATTGCCTGGATGGGTGGATGTCAGTCTAGAGGAGTGCGTGTGCCTTGGCAAGCAGCATTTGCATACAGAGAGCCCTAGGTAAAGCCCACATTTCTTGCTGAGCCTGCATGATTGAAATAACTGAAATCCAATGAAGGAAAGGGGTGGCCCAGGGACAATAAATTTGGGGAGGAAAGGGCTAGATTATGCTGGATGCCCTCCAGCCAGGAAAATGAGGTGGGCTTTATCCGACTAGCTGTAGCGTCTAATGCACATTGCAAGAAGCTCACAATGTGCAGTGAAATCAAGGTAAGCTATTTAAATACAGGAGAGGAGCTTGTACAGCTGTGCAAGACTGAAGGTAAGGCTGGAGTTTGGCTTTAAAGGAACTCCTGTATAACTGCTACAGTAGGTGTACAGACCTCGCGGTAAAAGCACAGTGATCCTGCCACTTCAAATCACAGTGAGACTTCCAGAAGAGCTTTTGTGGTGGTTTGCATTGCACTAAAATGTAAAACCTCTGAATTGATAACTTAAAGTTACTGGACAATGGAACTCTGGGAACTGGTAATACTTGTAGCTGACCTGTGGAAATTGCTCAAGCCTATAAGGGGTAAACAATCACTAGTACCTAAAAGAAAGTTAAAGTGCTGTCCAAATACAATCCATAATTCAAAAAACAAAATCCATCCCAATACAGTTGGATGTTTTATTACTTTTGTAAAATTTATAAAAAAAATATTTAAACATTAGGGATGCACCGATAACGGTTTTTCGGTATTGGAGTACCGATATTTATCTTTTGGTACTCACCGATACCAACAAGACGCTAATGTGTTTCAGCTATACAAACCTTAGTCATAGCCGAATGTGCTATGTATGATGTACTGGATTTTGGCTTTAATCAATAAAGAGGAATTATAGAGAGTGTTTGAACTCCAGAGCTTTCACTTACTTGCACAATATATGGAAGGTACCAGGAGCCCTGCTGTTGAGACCCACATGCAAGGTTGCAGTGGACAGAGCAAAACATTTTTTATGTGTATGCTAGTACTGAAGTGGTTTATGCAGAAGAGGCCTCTGTGTGTGTGTTTTTGTGTGCTTTCCTTGACAAGGTAAATGCATTACCTGATTTTTGGTGGAATGTGGGGGAGGGTGTTGTGTGGGCTGTACAATAATGTGCTAGGTTCCTTGCATAACCAAGATGTCACATACAGAAAATCCACTTAAAATCTATACAGTTATTCTCTTCTAAACCATATGTTCTGTACCGATACTGTATCATATCTTAAACATTAGGGACTCACCACAATTTTTGCATCACAGTACTCAGTTTCATGCTGATCGCTTTCTCTAATAAAAACAAAACAATATACGGTATCCAAACATTGATTCTGTACTAATAAACAAAACAAGGGATTCATCATTAAATAAAATATCAAACAACGCAGAGCACATGGTATTATGCCGCACTTTGCAATTGACTGAAAATACGATCTATCAGTTTCAACAATCTCTACAAGTCATAAAATTGAAACAATTAAAAATGATCTCCTAATCAATCTGTATAATAGTTCCCAGACACACATGGGATTGCATTTCTATTTAATCATGAATGACCCATCTACATTATAATGTAGTGGAACCAATGGCCATGTACCGACCTACCTTTGCCATGTGCTTAACACTTGCTTGATTCAGGTCATATGACCTATCAGGGCTGGTGCACACCTAGGTGACATCACGCACAACACAGATTTGCATTGAAGTCAATGGAGGCTGCTCACACCTTTGCGGTTTGTCGCGCGAAAAGGTGCAGGAGCTATTGGTGCTGTTTGGGTCCCATAGACATCTCTATGCATTAAAAAAATACGTGAAAACAGCTCTGCATCTGAATCGCCTAGGTGTGAACCCAGCCTAAATGTCATATGACTTGGCTCTCCTCTGCATCTTTTTGCAGAGAACACGTCGTAGGACACTGTAGGCTCCACACTCACACACTGTAGTGTCCAGTGAAGGGCGTATAGTGGTATTTACAGTCTATTAAACATTCAATCTTTTTTCAATTATGAATCCACATTAAACAAATATACATTGGCCAGAAAATTATTTTCATACATTTTTGCCCAAGCTTGCCCAAACTGTTTCTGAACAGTTGGCTCTAAAATCCATTTCACACCAGAAACTGTGCACAGCGTCTGGTGTGCGGTGCCTGTCACAGTGCCAAAGCACTAATCCCAGCACATCGCACTGTGTACTTTTTTGTTGTTAAAAACAAAATTACATTTCCTTCAGTTCTATAGGCACAGTGGAGTGCGTGGCAGTTGAACTGCGTCGCATCCTGCTGCATTGAAAAAAAGTAAGGCATGCCTTATTTTTTCTTTCAGCGCACACCACCTCGTTCCTGCCACAGCACGGTGGCGAGAATGGGCACCATCTGTGACAAGACAAATTGCCTTGCCCTGCGTTGGGGCTCTGCTGGAAACAATGTCCAGCAGAGCTCTAACGCAGATGGTGTAAATGGGCCCTAACTCTCTCAGCTCGGTTTCCCTGAGCTTCCTGTCCAGTACAAGATCACAAGGGACAGAGCAGTCTTCAGTAGTTGTCCATCTACTAGCTTGGAGGAGGGAAGAGGGAGAAGTAAGAGCGGGGAGGAGAGGAGTTTCTTGCCTTGCTGCTAAACAGGATATCAGGACCAGTGCTCAGGAGACCAGCTGATTCTGCAGGAAGCACTCTTAGTTTGAGAAAGGACATGGTAAAGAAAACATCAATATCTTTAGAACAGAAAAAGGTAAAACTGCAATGACTTTTGCACAATCTTTGCAAAGTTTTGGGAATGACACAAATATTATTTTCACAAAGTCTGCTGCTTCAGTGTTTTAGATCTTCTTGTCAGATGTTACTGTGGTATACTGAAGTATAATTACAAGCATTTCATAAGTGTCAAAGGCTTTTATTAACAATTACATAAAGTGTATGCAAAAGAGTCAATATTTGCAGTGTTGACCCTTCTTATTCAAGACCTTTGCAATTCGCCCTGGCATGCTCTCAGTCAACTTCTGGGCCACATCCTGACTGATGACAGCCGATTCTTGCGTAATCAATGCTTGGAGTTTGTCAGAATTTGTGGGGGGTTTTCTTGGTTATTCGCCTCTTGAGGATTGACCACAAGTTCTCAATGGAATTAAGGTCTGGGGAGTTTCCTGGCTATGGACCCAAGATTTTGATGTTTTGTTCCCCAAGCAACTTAGTTATCACTTTTGCCTTATGGTAATGAGCTCCATCATGCTGGAAAAAGCATTGCTCGTCACCAAACTTTTCTTGAATAGTTGGGAGAAGTTGCTCTTGGAGGATGTTTTTGTACCATTCTTTATTCATGGCTGTGTTCTTAGGCAAAATTGTGAGTGAGCGAACTCCCTTGGCTGAGAAGCAACCCCGCACATGAATGGTCTCAGGATGCTTTACTGCTGGCATGACACAGGACTGATGGTAGCGCTCACCTTTTCTTCTCCGGACAAGGTATTTTCCGGATGCCCCAAACAATCGGCAAGGGGATCCATCAGAGAAAATGACTTTACCCCAGTCCTCAGCAGTTCAATGCCTGTACCTTTTGCAGAATATCAGTCTGTCCCTGATGTTTTTCATGGAGAGAAGTGGCTTTTTTGCTGCCCTTCTTGACACCAGGCCATCTTTCAAAAGTCTTCGCCTCACTGTGCGTGCAAATGCACTCACACCTGCCTGCTGCCATTCCCCAACAAGCTCTGCACTGGTGGTGCCCCAATCTCGCAGCTGAATCAACTTTAGGAGACGGTCCTGGCGCTTGCTGGACTTTCTTGGGCACCATGAAGTGATGCCTTCTTCACAACAATTGAACATCTCTCCTTGAAGTTCTTAATGATCCGATAAATGGTTGATTTAGGTGCAATCTTAGTAGCAGCAATATCCATGCCTGTGAATCCATTTTTGTGCAAAGCAATGATGACTCCACGTTTCCTTGCAGGTAACCATGGTTAAAAAGGTGCCCATACACTGCCCGATTCTCGTACGAGAATCGCGGGAAATCCCGCGATCGTACGGGAATTGTGCAGTGTGAATGAAGACGTGCGACCGTTTCTACTGTACGGTCGCACGTCTTTTGTCTAAGGAGCATGCTAGAAAACCAGCCGAAAATTGTACAATTTTCGACTGGTTTGAATGATGCTCGGGAGACAAATGCCAAACGGGCCGGTGTGCGCATGCGCACACTGCCCGTTCAGCATTGCGGTCATCGCAAGCCCGCCCCTCAGGGGGGCGGGCTTGCGATGATCGCAAGTAAGATCTGCCTGTCCAAGATGGGCAGATTGTAGGTTTTTTTAATTACTTTACAACCATCGCAAGACTAAGGTCTTGCGATGGTTGTAAAGTGTATGCCACGTTAACAGAGGAAGAACAATGATTTCAAAGCACCACCCTTCTTTTAAAGCTTCCAGTCTTTAATTCTAACTCAATCAGCATGACAGAGTGGTCTCCAGCCTTGCCCATGCCAACACTGACACCTGTGTTAACGAGGGAAATCACTGACATGTCAGCTGACCCTTTTTTGGCAGGTTGAAATGCAGTGGAAATGTTTTTTTGGGGATTAAGTTCATTTTCATGGCAAAGAGGGACTTTGCAATTCATTGCAATTGATCTGATCACTCTTCATAACATTCTGGAGTACATGCAAATTGCCCTCATACAAACTGAAGAAGCAGACTTTGTGAAAATGAATATTTGTGTCACTCAAAACTTTTGGCCAGGACTGTATGTAATGAGCGGATTTTTATTTTCTCAAATTTAAATGGACTGTATAATGTGTTATTGCATATATTGTGTATTATGCACAGGACTAAAAAATAAAAAATAGAATTTATGACTTTGAATTTCTTTTTGGTCAAGTAATTATGAGACATTACAACAAGTGAATTGCTGTGCTCCAATGATGCCAATGGCATCAAGAGGGAACAATCTCAATTTAGTAACAGACTGCAATTAAATCCCATGAATTATTTTAACCCTTTCTCACTCAATTCAAGATTTAAAAAGTTCTTGCTGGAGTTTAAGTTACCGTACTTTCTAATGTGAACCAATTTATCTGTTGTAATCAAAAGGCAGCATATAGTAACACCCCCTGTATTGTGGAATAATATGCTTGCCCCTAGAACACATACTAACAATGAATAAATCAAGCTGAACACTTACCCATAGTCAGATATAGGTGAAAGAGGTTCTTTATCATCCAGGTATTGGAATTTCCTTGTGTCAAACTTTTCACTCTCTAGTTCTTCATCCGCCTCCATATTCTTTAGAGATTTTTGCAAATGGTTCTCATATTTAAGATCCTTTACATAACCCAGAAAACCACCCAAAATATATTGCTGCATGAGAAGATAAACATACTTTTAATTATGCACTGTAAAGCAAGACAGTATAATATGAGATTTATGCACACAACAGAATTATGTACACAAAGTACTGTGTTAAAAGAGAACTAAAGCCAAACCTTTCATTTTGGCTTTAGGTCAAAAGTAGTATATTTACTATTGTACTCCTGTGACCCAAAGTCAGCATAACAGGCTATTGCCCGCTATTTGCTGACAGTGCAGAGTCGTGCTGCAGCTGGGAAAGATCCTGACAATATTGTTGATATTCACCCTGCTGCCTGAATCTCTCTAGATCCAGTTGTGGCTGCTCCCTCTCCTGTCTGTCCCTCCAATGAGCGCTGGAGGAACATAGAGAGGGGAGGGGGGAATCCCTGCAGGGAGCAATGATTGACAATCATTGATCTCTGCAGGGAGAAGACCATCAGCGGTACATGATCGCCCAGCTCTCGATCTATAGAACCGGCATGTGACAGCTGCAGTGTCACACGCTGGTTCTAAGTATTGGGAAGAGTATATTTTACTCCCCCAATACTTCTCTTTTAAAAGTAGCCTGCTTTGCAAAATGGTCATTTAGATACAGGCGACAAAAAAACCTGAAGCAAAAAAAAAAAAATCCCTAGGCTGGTTAGGTATTCATTTCAAGAATCATTAAATAGATTATATAGCACATGTGAAAATGTTCCCAAGCTAGCAAACAGAGCTGATTCTTCATTTGTGTATAGGTATGTTAACTGTAAATGACGCTGTAGCCCGAAATCCTTTTTGAAATATACAACCTATATTTTGACATAATTGGATTACAGTAATTCTGTTGTTCATAAAAACAGAGATAAGGTGTCTATAAACATTCAGTGACGGTGTTCAGTTTTTTTTCATGGATTTGGATAAGATCTAATTTCTATAGGGCACTTGCAGACAGCTTGAGCTTGTTGGAAGGGAATTGCACCTAGTCTAATTGCTATTGTTTTGCTCTTATAAACTGGTCCCAGATGTGTCTGCAGAGCATCTTCTCCACTCTGTTCCAAAAACCTAAACAAGACCAGTTGTCCTGTGCAATCACTCATGTTTAGGGAAGCAGTTCCCAGCACAGATGCCTAAGAGCAGATGGGATTCGGTCTGGACATCTGTTTGCACTCTAATGCCATGGTTCTCAACTGGTGGGTCGTGACCCAAAAGTGGGTCGCGATCCCATGTTCAGTGGGTCGCAGCATGCCTTCCACTGCACTAGGAGGGGCTCCTCAGCCTCCCCTATAGTGCAGAATTGTCACTTCTCGGGCCAAGCAGATAATAAAAATATGCTGCTTGGTGCTTGTCATTGTCAGCTTGAGGTGGGGTGGGCTGGGCATATGCCCATTGACACGGGTTGAGCTGGTGCGGGAGGTCCGTTGCATTGTCAAATACACCTCTCGCCCAGAGTGCAGTGCGACTTGGGTCATAACTTAAAGACCAAGGAAAAATGTGGGTCCTGAGGTTATACAGGTTGAGAACCACTGCTCTAATGCATATGGCCAGTTGTGGAGCAGGAGAGGATGAATTAAGAGTTTGTATTGATAGCTAGTATATGTTCTAACAACCTCTATGTACACCTAAAGTAGCCTATAAGTGACCCCAGGGTTACTTATACAAAAAGTGTCACTAAAAGTAGTGTTTATTTACTAACCTACCTGAGCAGCACTGCAAGGATTTAACTGTCCGATGAGTCAAATGCTTGCTCTCCCACCAGCCGCTCTGCTTTCTCCCACCGGTTTGTAAGTCCTGTAATGATAAACATGCCAATGGAAGGGACCACAGCAGCTGGTGGTGGGGAAGTGGGCAAGCATTGGACTCATCCAACAGTCAAAGTTAAATAAACACTTACAAGTGGGCACTCTTGTAAAAGTGACCCTTTGATGATAGGATGATGGACCAAAAGTGAGAATTTACTACAGTAAAACTAAAACAGGATTTTAACCTTAGTTCTAAAACCAACAAGGAACAAGGCTTCCAATATGAATAAATAACATAATATAGAATGATTATGCAAGCATTCCATTTTAAGAACATTCTTAAAAGATAGAACAGTCACTAACATCTCAGACTGCACCCCATCCATAAAGCCCTGCATCATGCCAGATGATTCACTGGCTAAACATTTCTGAATACATTTCACACATAGAAGCTTTGCATAGGAATTTGGAAGCTTTACATTACATCTGCAACAGCGCATTTTGACATGCTTAGGGGCTGAGGCAGAAAGTGGGCTGCAGAGTGGGTGCTAGGCTTTTCAGTTTCTGCAGCCTCCTATTAAAACAAACAAATGATAGAAATTGAGACATGTTAGAGACCCACTACCACCAGCTGCAAACATCAAATAACACAGGTATAAACCGCCGGGGTTTGGATGCAGCCACCACTAACCTGCCATATTTTCCAAGATGGCTCTGGCTTGCAGCACCTTCCCTCTCTGTCCTGCCGAATCCTCGTGCGGCTACAACCAGAAGTGATGTCAGCAGCGCTGGAGGAAGTGAAGCAGTCAGCCTCAGAACAAGGCTTGGAACACAGCTCCGCCCCCAGCCAACCACTCACACTTCCTCTGGAGGGAAAAATCACCAGCTCACAGCACAGGGTATTTCCCTACACTGCAGGGTGGGGAACCTCTGGTGTCTGCCCTCTGATGAAAAAAGAGGTACAGAGAACCTGGGAAGAAGAAGGGGAACCCTCTGACTCCAGGGACAAGGCTAAACCTCCTTGAGAAAGAGACAGCAGAGCCCTAGAGAGGGGGGACCGGTGACCTTTAATGCCATCCGGACCAGAGAAAATAAGAAATGTGACGATGTCTCCTGGACAGTAAGAAACACAATCTAAACTGAGGGATGAGGGTGGGGTTTTTAAACCTTTTGTTATTTGCGTTTCCTGTAGATGGGAGAACCAAATCATCTCTCTTGCTGCTGTGCTGGAAGATGATTGGGGAAACTGTGGTTTGAGGTCTTATCTCTAAAACTACAGGAGGTATATAGCTTGTATATCTGAATTTGTCCAAAGTCTACACAACACAGAATTAAAAAACATTTTTGTGAATGAAGAGAATTTGTGCTGAAAGTATCTCACCTCATATTGAAAACACAATTTCAAGGACAAGTGTTTTTTTGATGCAAAAGGAAACCTAATTCCACAGTGAAGCAATCTTCTTTTCCTTTGTTCCAAAGGAACAGAGTAGAAGGGTTTACTTATTCTTTCTTTCGGAGGTCGCTTTTTTCTCTTTTGCTTATTTTTTTTCTTTTTCTTTTTTTTCTTTCTAAAGTGATTGTCAAAAATCTCTTGTAAGGTAAGCTTTCTTGGTGGCAGCTCATAGTCTGAAGACTCATCAGTGTCGTTATTCTGAGGTGCAGGGGGATTCAACTTTTTGCATCTTTGTGCTCGTTTAGGTCTTGTGGGTGCAGAAACAACCTCATCCTGAAACAAATGACTGAAAAAAAAAAAATAGAAAAATGATTCACTATATTGAAAATGACAGTCACCATACTGCTGATAGTGGCCTGTAATGTTTCAAGTGGATAGTCTTACTGCAGGTTTTGTTGGAGTATTTTTGTTTTTACATATACGCCCTGCAACTATATGAAAACATTTGAAATTAATATATGTAGCTCATAACTAAACCGAGTAAAAACAACTTTACTGCACATGGCAAAAAGTTAAACTGGCCATACACCTTTAGATTCTGGGCAGTTTCTGTGGTCAGATGGAAAAAGTGCAACAGATTCCTCCATCTACGCTAAACTGTATGGATGGAGGAATCTCCCAGTGGGCCAGGCTTCAGTATCTTGCTGGTAGGCCCTGCAGGCTGTCTAAATACCTGAACAATCTGATTGGATGCAGGCACTGTTCAGGTATTTTGAGAGCCAGCAGGCCGACTAGCAACAAAATGTATAGGTATATGGCCATCTTTAGGCCTCATACACAGGGGACTAGAAGATGCAGCTGAAGTTTCCTGTGACAAGAATCTATGGAGGTGGATGCGGCTGCTCTACCCATTCAAGTGAATGACAGGCACATCTATCTGCATATTTAGGAACGATTAACTGTGGTTCGGGATAGAGGAGTGTCCCTGGATGCGATCTGAGTCCAGGGGTAATCACCTATGTCAAATCTCGTAATCATTCCATCTATAATTACATGCAGACAGCCATAGACAGATACAGCCGCCGTCAGCCTGGCATTCCCTAAAATGGGCAGAGCGGCCACATCTGTATGGACCCACTTGGGATTTCTGCTGCAAGACTCCACAGGTTCTTGCCGCAAGTATCCTCAGCCGCAGCTTCTAGTCCTGTGTGGGGCTCAACAAGAAGAAAAAAACATGAATGCGTGAGTACCTCCACTGCTGTGAGTTGTTTGGCCGTAGTCACCGTTTGAGAATTTTTGGCCCACCGCCTTTGACAAAAGACGTTGAAAAACAACTTTTGTCAAAACGAGGGGAGCCGAGGGGATTACACACCAGTCAGATTTCAGCCAAGTCAGCAGGAGAAACTGTTTAAATGGGGATACCTGTTCTCTTGATAACTCTATTAAAGTGTAACAGGAAGTGAAGAGAAATCCCTCTGATGGGACATAGACAGCAAAAAAAAATAATTTTTTTTTTATTAAAGTCTTAGGTACCCCGCCCCCCTCCCCCAAGAAATTATATGCAGCCATCTTAAGAGTGTATGTAGCTGGGAGGTGGATGAAAAGATGATGTAGATCAGCAACAATGAGATGAAAGATTTCCATCTACCCTATGTGAAATAACTAACTGCTAGGCTTCTCCTTGAATAACTGCCCGTGACTCTGGTTACTAAACCACTAATATCTAGCAAGACATGTTCCCAAATGTTTTGATCCATTATTGGAAATGCTTGGGTAACAGTTTGTAACTTGTGGTCCTGGTAAATATTATTACACATATTATGTATTCGTTTATTTGTTGTACTGAGTGGACAGCCACGCTGCATGATCTCCTAATTGTGACCAAACAGAACCCAACCATAGAGATTCCCTGATTTCATCAAGAAGAATGTTTATGAATGCCTGAAGGTGGTTTCATAGAGGCACGTGCAATACTTTGTACCAACTTATTTACTGTAATAAAACATTGAAAACCATCTTCGGACTAGCTGGTTCTAAAAATTGGATGGCATAGGCTCAGGTGAGGACTGGGAACTTTGGCCTGGGAGGGCAACACAGCCAAAGGGGTGAAGACAGTTATATGATGCCCAGCAGCTATCACTGGCAGGGAGCAAATGTCTCCCTGTTTACCAGCCCAGTCTTCCTTGCATTGGCTGTTATATTAGGCAGAGAATAACAAAAGGGGAAATGATTCTCCAGTATAAAGGTCTGCTCACTCTGTGAAAAGAGGTCAGTGCTCTTCTGTGATTTAGGAAGAATAAGTCCCCTTCCATCTCAGGAACTGTGCAGTAATGAGATAATGGTGCCAATTTTTAATTAGTTTTTTTATTTGGGTGCATTTTCTGCTAATTCTACAATAGAAAATTATTTGTCAGTTCATTAAAAGATTCAACACATGGATCAGCTGAACGCTATTCATTTTTATGAACATTCACAAATATTTCCAATAGAAGGCAGCAGTGTCTGGAAACTATTCACTATGAAATCACATTAAATGTCTACTCAGAACAGAACACTGATTTGAGGTGGAGATAAAATAATGATTCATGTATTTCTTTCAAAAAAAGTTTACTACCTGTGCTATCATTGGAGAGAGTTTCTAATTTCCTGTCCCAGTGACCACACAGGGAGTGTGTTAAAACTGCCTCACTGGTTACAGAAAATGTCTAAATATGACAGAGGCTCTAAAAGCTGGCCACCCAGAATTTTGGCCGATTGAGCAGTGGGAAGCCCAACTGCACCACCTGGTTCGACCAAGGCCAATTTTTTATTCTACTTTTGTCAAAGGATCCAGGAGGAATCTTATCAGCTGAACAGTGCCTGCATCCATCTGATGCAGGCACTGTCCGGGTACTTTGAAAGCTGTGGGCGCCGGCTGTCAGAATACAATAACTCAGCAGGGGAGATTTGTCCATCTGCACAGTTTAGCATGGATGGAGAAATCCAACCTTAACCCTTTGCCACTTAGCATGGCAGAATGTTAACGCTGGTGATGTGCTTCAATTTTGCTGATTGTTTAGCAAAACAAAAGTCCACTTTGAGAACAAAGCAACACATGTTCTTACCTGTTGTCATTGTGGGTTGAGTTGTCTGATTGATGTGGGATGTCATCTTCTCTATGTTCCTGATCGCTAAATAGCTCTTGGCTTTGAGGAAAATCAACACTAGCAGAATTATTTCCTTGTCCTTCCACTGCTTGGAAATGATCCATCTCTCATTCTCTTTAGCAATCAGACGTTTGCACTCAATATAATCACCAATAGATTTTCATAACTTATTGATGGAGCTCTTCAGTTTTTACTCAGACAGATCTGTGGGTCACACTGTTCAAAGAAAAAGCAAAATACACGCATGTAAATACATACATTAGACAATCACACTTATGTAAACATTGAATTCAATAAAGTGAATGGCTCTCGAAGCATCTTATACCAACCTTCCCATCACTCCTCTACCAGGATCAATGAGAAGGAGCTGTGTGTATGCTTCTGTGTATTTATGAGTCAATCCCAGTCAGAGCATACACAGGGTTTAGAACTCTGTCCGTGTGACCCTGACCATACGTCCCTGCATTATACCCAGAAGTACAGGGTTTTTCCATGTCATTCCCAGCAGTGAACAGAACAGTGGGAGGAGCGAAGGGGAGTATTTGTATGCGTGGCAGCAGGTATTAATTACAATTGTATTCATTGTTTTATTAATGTGCATCTGACAATGCAATTTCAAAACATAAGAAATACAGATAGGAAGTAACAAGACGGCCAGGGCTGTACCTTGATGTTCATCAGTCATCAAGGACATCTAGCAGGGCATGTCTACCCTACTGCCAGGCATGAATGCATAAACTTGTAAACGTGTTAAACTGGCCACGCATAGCTTACTGGATTTCTGGCATGATCCAGAGTTGGTTTTTTTCTTACATTTGTAGAGGAACGTCACCCCTGCTATTTTTCCTACACCTTCTTACATGTTATGCTTGGTTCTCACCAAAAAATATACTCACCTCTCCAGCGAATCCAGAATTGCCCTGCTGTGATCCGCCAATCCCCTGCCACATCCTGGGACACACTCAGCCATCTTCTTCTGTTGCAGTGGGAGCCGGTAGTCTCTTTTAGATGCGTGAATGCCCCCCAGTGACACGTGTCCAGGTCTGCCCACCAGCTGCTGTGAATTCCTTCTGGGATATGTGACAACATAGCCTGACCAGTTTGCTTTGAATCTAGGAGCCAGCTAAAAAAAAAGTTAAGCCAGGTTTTTCTTAAACTAAAAAAGCTTTATTTTCAATTACAGTTTTAAATGGCGCATGCGGCAATACCCGATGTGAAGTGTAATCGTCGCTAGTTTGCACACGTTCGACTTTGCTTTTTTGGGGGGTATTTTTTATTTTATTTAGCTTTATTTTTGAAACTTTTTTACTTCATTGCCATCACATAGTGTGGGGGGGGTTATGGTGCAGCGGGGGCATGGGTAGAATCCTGCCCGCTGGGCGCCGGCTGCATCTGTCTGTGTCCTCTCCAATCTCCGCCGATACAGACAGGGAGAGCAGCGGGGTTCGAATGGGACACACACCACGCAACAATCGGGTCGGGGGGAGCAGAGCTGATGCGCTGGCCGGGACTGCATGTCTGGTGCGTCGGGCAATAGGAATTGCTCAACCCTGGTGCAAGCAGTGAACGGGCTGACAAAAGCAATTTCTAGTCACCATAGCGACCTGGGAATTGTTGAGCCCTGTGTCATAGTAACGTT